>NC_032021.1:15255364-15285222 GCF_001865875.1 Lupinus angustifolius
CAATGTATGCTTCTTTTGACTTGGACATTTGAGAGTTTCTCTTCTTGTTATCGAATTTCTTGAGGTGGCTCGAGCACTGATGCTTCATGTGGCCCGATTTTCCACACTCATAGCAAGTGAAGCCTTCTTTGGGAATCTTGCTTTTCTTGGTTGAGTTTTTGGCTTCTTTCTTTCGGTTCTTGATCCCTCATTTCTTCTTGAGATACTTCTTGAATTTTTCAAATAGGAGAGTGAAATCTTCATCGGAATCAGAATCTGAACTAGAGTCCTCACTTTCTTGATCTTCTTGAAATCTTTTAGCCTTGAGTAGGATTCCGTTCTTGTCTGACTCTTCATTCATTGTCAAGCACCCTAAATCCATTTCATGTTCTTGGAGTTTCCCAAACAGAGTAGCTAATGACATATTGTCTAAGTTCTTTGACTCCATTATCGCAGTTACCTTTGGTTGTCATTTCCTATCAAGACAACGCAAAACTTTGTTAGACAAATCAGCATTAGTAAAAGATTTATCAAGGGCGACCAAATGATTTACAGCATGAGTAAAACGTTTTTTTAGGAAGCATGCGAAATAACTCATAGTCATGCATAAGCGCATTTAGTCTAGCACATTTAACTTCACTTGTGCCTTCGTGAGTGACTTGCAAAGTATCCTACATTTCTTTTGCAATAAGGCACTGCGAGACTCTAAAGAATTCGTCATAAGATAAGGCTGAAATAATAATGTTCTTGGCCTTAAGGTCATGTTGGACCTTTCTTTTCTCAATATCCATCCATAAGCCTTTATGCTTTTCTTTAGACTCGCCATCCACCATATGAATATGGACCATTGATAACAGAATCCCAAATGTCTGTGTCTATTGCCTCGAATGTAATATATATTATTCCTAACCCCTATTCCCACGAATGCAAGTTAGGAATATAATATACATTATTAAAATGATGGCACTATAATTGCCATTTTACCATTTATGTTTTATAATAAATAAATAAAAGCTCAAACCAATGGATAAAGAAAAAAAAATTATATATTAATATTAGTATAGAAAAGCATTTAATTTTTTTAAGAAGATTTATATATTGATATTAGTATAGAAAATTATTATACTTTTTTTTAATAAGTGAATAGTGTTAGGTATCAGTGGCGGAATACACCTAGAAGGGGGGATGAATAGGTGTGGCGGAGCTCAAGTTCCACTTTTTCGGTTTTTACAAACTTGCTGGAAAATGCCCAGTTAATCGATTAAGCATTGTTCATAATCGATTAAACACAGTAAAAAAAAGAATGCATAAAATCTTGTTTAACAGCTCTTTTTCACGGCAGGTTACGAGAAATCAGGCAAAGAATGCAAGATTGACAAGAACATAGCAAGGTACAAGCATGCGAAATATTAGCTCCAAACTCGCATTAAAATATCTTGAAATTTGAAAGAGAAAAGGATAGAAAAGATTGCGCAGAGATTTTATCCTGGTTCGTTTTGCTGTCCACTACAGAACTACATCCAATCCTCCCCTCTGATTTGGGAGATTTTCCTTCTTCACTATAGAACACATTGTACGTTACATACAGACTTCCAAATACAAGACTCGAACGCTCCTTTCTTGGAACCTAAAGAACTTCATCACCCTTGGTTTGACCTTTCCCAAAACCGCCTCCCATGAAAATCTTTCTTATCGTGATTCGGCCCCAGCCAAGGTATCGCTCTTTATCCCAAGACCTCCAAATCTTTGTGTGAAGAACACCTTACCTAATCGCAGCTAGGATTTTCCCAATCCTTGAATAACAATGCTTTGAGTTATGAATGAGTACTTAATACTCGGATATTACAATAAAGATCAAAGCCTAAAACCTAAGCAAGAACTCACAAGACTTCCTAGTCTAATATGAATGTTCATGCATGAGGAGCGCAAGAAAACCTTTCTGATGAAACAGCCCTAGTGGATGGCCAATCGAAAGAAAAGCCCAAAACCTTATAGACCAATGAGGAGCGCAAGAAGGTCATATTCAACCTTCGTACCAAATACATAATTACCTCGACCCTATCTTATGATGAATTCTTTCGGGTGTCTCAATGTCAAAGTGCCAAGGAAATATGGGACACTTTACAAGTGACTCACGAGGGTACTAGCTAGGTCAAGCGCGTCAGGCTAAACGCGCTAACTCATGAATACGAATTATTTCGTATGCTACCGAGTGAATCGATTGACGACATGAAAAAGCGGTTCACTCACATTATAAATCATCTTATTGCTATGGATAAAATGTTCACCAGAGGAGAACTCACTAACAAAGTTTTACGCTGTCTTGACAGGAGATGGCAACCAAAAGTGATTTCATGCCTTTAGCAACACTGTTCGGAATGCTTCAAGAGCATGAGATGGAGCTTGGGTGTCTGACCATGCATGAGGAGTCTGATCGTAAAAAGAAAGGAATATCTCTTAAAGCTTCAACATCTCAACCAAATGAAGAGGTAGAAAATGACGACTCTGAATCAGACATTGATGAGAAAACGCTGAATCTTCTTGTGCGAAAATTTGGAAAGTTCTTGAAGAAGAAAGAAGGATTTAGACGATTCCAAAAGAAAGAAGCGCGAGAATCAACTAACAAAGGCAAGAGCAAGGAGCACTTCACTTGCCATGAATGTGGTAAGCCATGTCACATGAAGTTCCAGTGCCCCACTTACTTGAAGAAAGTTGATTCAGAAAAGAGCACTCCCCAGGACTTCAAATCGAAAAGGCATACATCGTCTGGGATGTACTGGAGGAAGAAACAACATCAAACACCTCAAATGAAGAGGAGACCATGAAGTTGTGCTTAATAACTATAACAGATGAGGCTTGCAGATCAGGTAGTAAGGACACTTCAGATGAGGTATATTCTGACACATTATCCTTTTCTTTTGATTCTCCCTCATATGATATTTTGTATAGTGCTTATGTTGAGATGCATGAAGAGCTTAAGAAATTAGCAAAAATAAGTGCTGATGGAAAAAGAATAATTTTGCTAAATGATCAAAAATTAATTCAACTGTAGAAAGAATTAGATGAATTAAAATTGGAAAATGAAACTCTAGATCTAATTTTTTCTTGTACTTTATGCGATTGCTCTAAAAATAACTTATGTCAAACTACTACTTGTGAGGACTTGAAAAATTTAAACTCAATGAAAAACTCACAAATAGTAAACATCAATTAGACACTCTGCTTAATAAAACGAGAAACGTTGGTGACCACACTGGATTAGGGTATGTTCCCTCATCCCATAAAAATAGACCATATAGGAGACCCTAACACTCCAATATAAAAATTCTAATAGGAAAACTAGAGTCCCTACATGCTACTACTGTGGCACATATGGCCATACATCTCATTCCTATTACATAAGGAGATATGGGATACCCAGTGGTGTTTACCCTTGGATAAGAAAGGGAGATATCTCCCTCGTCACTAATAGAAAGGGACCCACCATAATTTGGGTACCTAAGACTAGCAAGTGATCTATTTTGTAGGTATGTCTTCGAACACACAGACAAAATTGGTATCTTGATAGCGGTTGTTCGAGACATATGACTGGGGACAAGTCAAAATTCCTAGACTTGTCATTGAAAGAAAATGGATTCGTCACCTATGGAGACAACAACAAAGGAAGAATCTTAGGCACTGGAAAGATTGAAAACTCAAACCCACACAATAATCGAGAACGCTCTATACGTAAAAGGTTCGAAACATAATTTGTTGAGCATAGGCCAACTATGCGACAAAGGTAATCTTGTTTCTTTTGATTCTGATTGTTATATCATTCGTGATGTATTATCTAATAATGTTAAATTTGTCAGATATCGGGTAAATAATATTTATATGGTTAATCTGGAGGATGTCACTTCTCTTTTTTCAAAATGTTTTATTTCAAAAGAAGATGACATATGGCTTTGGTATACACGCGTAACTCACATTCATGTGAAGTATTTAGCTTATCTAAAAATAATTTGGTAATTGATCTTCCAAAACTCGATTTTAAAACTCAGGATTCTTATGACATGTGTTAGAAATGTAAACAAGTAAAGAATTTCTTTAATAAAAAGAATGTGATATCCACTACTAGACCATTGGAGCTTCTCCATATGGACTTGTTTGGACCATCACAAATTATGAGTTTTGGTGGGAGCTATTACACTTTAGTTATTGTCGATGATTTTTCTAGATTCACATGAACTCTATTTTTAGCATCAAAGAACAATGCTTATAAATCTTTCAAATGTCTAGCAAAACAAATCCAAAACCAGTCTAACCTAAAAATTATTTACATTCGATCCGACCATGGCAGAGAATTCGAAAATCATAAATTTAATAAGTTTTGTAATAAGCATGGCATTATGCATCAGTTCTCAACTCCTCGTACCCCTCAACAAAGTGGAGTTGTTGAGAGGAAAAATAGAGTTCTAAAGGAACTCGCGAGGACCATGCTAAATGACAGCAAGGCTCCAAAATATTTCTGGGCTGATGCAGTTCATACTGCCTGTTATGTAATTAATCGAATACTACTCAGACCTACTTTTTTGAAAACACATTATTAAATTCTTAAAGGTCGAAAACCGAATATTGCTCATCTTCATGCTTTAGGGTGCAAATGCTTCATTTTGAATAATGGAAAAAGATCTTCAGGAAAATTCGACTCGAAAGCTGACGAGGGCATATTGTTAGGGTATTAATTAAATATCAAGGCACTCTGTGTGTTTAATAAATATTTCATGCAAGTAGAAGAGTCTATTCATGTTCATTTTGACGAATCTTCTCCAAACGAGAAGAGAAATGTATTTTTTGATGACATTTCAGGTACACTTGAAGAAGTGCAATCCAAGGACATGAATGAAATCCAACAAGATGCAAAGAAAACAGTAGAAGAATAACATCAAGATATGCCTATTGCGTGGAAAACTAAAAAAGATCATCCACTCGATAAGGTGTTAGGTGATATATCTACGGGGGTGGTTGCATTCGTATCTCAAATAGAGCCAAAGACCATCGATGAAGCCATTGAAGATGTACACTGGGGTATAGCTATGCAAGAAGAGCTAAACTAATATGAGAGAAAAAATGTGTGGGACTTGGTCCCCAAACCAAAAGATCATCCCGTGATTGGCATCAGATGTGTCTTTTGTAATAAGCTAAATGAATCTGGCGTAATAATAAGAAATAAGGCTCGCTTATTGGCCAAAGGCTACAACCTGGAGGAGGGCATCGATTATGATGAGACCTACGCTCCTGTAGCCAGACTTGAGGCCATTAGGATTCTTTTGTCTTTTGCATCAATCACGAATTTTAAACTTTTCCAACTGGATGTTAAAAGTACATTTTTAAAGGGCTATATTCAAGAGGAGGTGTACGTAGACCAACCACCATGATTTGAAAACTTCAAATACCCAAACCATGTGTATAAACTCAAGAAGGCCCTCTATGGCCAAAAGCAGGCTCCCCTAGAGCCTGGTACGATAGATTGAGTTCGTTCCTACTTGAAAAAGGGTTCGAAAGAGGTTTGGTCGACACCAATCTCTTTATCCGTAGATTTGATAATCATGTTTTACTTGTACAAATATATGTTCATGATATTATCTTCAGATTTACTAACGACATCCTTTGTAAGGAATTTTCTGAGTTGATGCAGGGGGAGTTTGAGATGTCGTTGATGGGTGAGCTAACTTTCTTTGGGCTTCAAATTAAACAAATGGAAAGTGGCATCTTCATTCATCAATCAAAGTATTTCAAAGAATTACTGAAGAAATTCGATATGGAGCAGTGTAAAGACGTCTCTACACCTATGGCATCTGGATGTTATTTGCACAAAGATGAAAAGGGAAAAGTGATTGAGGTAACCAAATATCGTGGGATAATCAGCTCATTATTCTACTTAATTGATAGTCGTCCCGATATTATGTTTAGCGTTTGTGTGTGTGCTAGATTTCAAGCTTTGCCAAAAGAATCGCATTATATTGTTGTAAAACGTATCATGAGATATTTGAAAGGAACTATAAATATGGGAATATGGTATCCTAGGGATGCTTCCCTATCCTTGGTAGGTTACTCCAATTCTGACTTTGCTGGGTGTAAGTTGGATCGTAAAAGCACTAGTGGGACTTGTCACCTATTAGGCAGCTCCATAGTTGCATGGCATAGTACAAAGCAAGCGTGCGTTGCTTTGTCCACAGCTAAAGAGGAATACATTACCGCTGGCGTGTGTTGTGCTCAAATCCTTTGGATGAAGCAGCAACTCAAGGACTTTGGGCTCATATTAGAAAAGATCCTTATTAAGTGTGATAACACGAGTGCCATTAACCTTTCCAAGAATCCCGTCTTGCATTCTAGACCAAGCATATTGAAATAGGGCATCATTTTTTGCGTGATCATGTTCAAAAAGGTGATTGTGTATTAGAATTCGTTGAAACATCTAAGCAAGTAGTAGATATTTTCACCAAGCCCCTCTCACGAGATACCTTCTATGTTCTTCGAAGAGAACTTGGAATCCTTGATGAAAAATATCTTGATTAATAACTTGTGATTGCCTTGCATGACCCCTTTTGCCTTGAATGCTTCCTTATAAAATAATTATTGAATGCTTATGATTCCTTGTATAATCCATGATTCTATGCTCAAAAGTCTTAAATATATGTGATTGCTTAAAATTCATTTGCCAATAAGTTTGAAATCCAGGCATACTTTTAAAAACATCCAAGACACTGTATCTGATGCATTTAATCGATTAAGTCAATCAGTTAGTCGATTACTTGGGCCAACATTTTTTAACCTGTCATTTTTAACTCAGGTTAATCGATTAAAGGATGCTGTTGGTCGATTAATGGCATCAGTATATCAGAAACAGAAGTGTTTATGGACATTTTTCAAAACCCCATTCATCCTCTTTTCTCTCAAATCTCAGAGGAACAAGTCCAACATCACCCCTAAGCTTCACCTTAGCCCAAACCGAATCACCCCACTCCGTTTCCACTTCCTAAACCGGCTTCTTCATCCCTCATTTCCAAGAAATTCATTTTCCCCATAATTGAAAACCCTACCCTAGGTTTCCCTCAATCCTTATTCTAAACCTTCATCACGGTTCAGTTTTAATTGAAATGGAGAGAGGACATGCTAAGAGAATCAAGACAACCGCGCAACGTCCACCCCGTGCCCCAAAAACCGTGCCACCTCAACAAACAAGGCAAGACCACGAGGACCCATACTATTCATTGATTCTACAAGAAACCAGGTTGCTGAAATTTCAGGGGAGAAAACCTACATATATTCGGTTTACAAACTTGACTTGGCTAGTGGAACAGAACTTCGATTTTCCGCATAGTTTGCAAGCTCAAGGGGCTGTCCCCTTCTTGGAATTGAAAGGTAACATTTACCCTGCTCTAGTTAGGGAATACTATGCTAACTTTAGATACAAAGATGGAAAGTATTGGTCGATGATTGTTGGAAAACTGTTTGATATTAATGAAGATATCTTTATGAACGTGGGTAGTTTAGCTTGTACTGGTACTAGTTTAAGCGATTGTGGCTAGGCAGACAACATCTCATTTGATGCTGTTGAAATGTATAAGTCGTTTTTGCGTAGACCTCAATTGTATGTTCATGGCGAATTGACTAAAGCTGGGTCACTGTCCGTGGAAAATAGGCTCCTACACTAGTTGATTGCCTACTTATTGATTCAGAGAAACACAAATCATGCACAACCTACGGTGAATGATTTGAGGTTCATGTTTGCTGTGAAGGAGAACATCATGATAAATTGGCTTGATGAATTTCCGAAGGTCATGTATAGCGTCTACAGTTCTCAATCAAGGTTGCTTCCTTATAGTGTCTTTATTTCCCGAGTTATTGACTATCTACATATTGATGTTTCAGATACTATAGTGATGGACTGCTCAGACAAGGGTCACTTGATTGGTTAAAGTCTGATTCATAAAATGGGTATTTACAAGTACGGTAACACATGGCAATATGAAGAGGACTTCAACACTGTAAATCTTGACCCCTCAGGTGAAGATGATCAAGATGATAACCAAGAGCCATTTCCTGCAACTCAAGGGGAGTATTCAGGACATTCATCACAGGAACCTGCTTTTGGACAAGCTTACATGGATTTTATGGAACAACGTCTCAACAATAGGATGGTCTTCACTTTCAGTCTCTTAAAGACTCATATCATACGGATCTGGAGCATTTTGAGAAGCGTCAGAATGCATACATTGACAACCATTACCAATCCTTGCGGAACTATATTCAAACCATTACCGACTTACAAACTAGAAGATTGTGTGCCGAGTTCAACAAGTTGGGTGCCTTCATCAAGGTTGGTAGTAGCTCGAAGACTCCTGACAACCAGAATCCTCCTTCTCATCCTTAGTTAGGAGCCCTTAGAGTCTTAGTTTATCCTTCCTAGCTAATGGACGTTGTTGATCCTTGTTCCCTCTTGAGAATTTATCTTTTATGATGCATTGTTGCTCTTATTTGTGGATTGTAATAACTCTATATCTTCTGCTGAATTACTGCTTTAAAACTGACATTGTGTTACAATGATTTTGAATTATCTTGTTCACACTTGCCTCTAATTATGTTGCAAATAGTAGTCTTCTTTGTATTAAATAGATCTTGATCATGGTTGGTATATGTGTTTATATTGAATGATTATGCCTATTGCTAACAACTCAAACATGTCGAATTCTTAATCATTCCATGCTTAATTTGAATTAACATAACCATTCATGCCATTAAAACTGGATATTGTTGTTCGCTATCAATTTAATCGTTAAGACCTTTAGTTAATCGATTAAATGATGTGAAAATTATGCATTTGTTCAAGCTTCTTACAGCTAGTTAATTAGTTACTTGCCCAAAATTAATTGATTAATTACAGTATGTTGTAACTATCGTAACTTTCTTGACTTTTGACTAGAATTGAATACTAGTATCTTTTTGATAATGTCAAAAGGGGGAGAAAGGTTGCTTGTTGTGTTACATGTCTTTTACAGGTTGTATAATAGTTTTCAAGTTGTCTTACATAGCTTCCGTAATAATGATTGCTGCACGTCAACTTTGTATCTTTGAAAAACAACCATCAACAACCATTCTATAAATTCATCATCAAGCTAATCTATCAACATTTGAAGAAATTTGATGTGGTGTTTGTCATCATCAAAAAGGGGGAGATTGAAAGTGCAAAGTGTCAAGGATAGCACTAGCAATTCTTTGCCTATGTTTTGATGAAGACAAGGTTCTATTAAAGCTTGAAGATGGCTCAACAATCAACATGCCTTATGCTCATTTGGTTATATCTAGACTAGGATATAATTTGAGTCAATATTCTAAGTATTCTAGGATGTGTGCCGTAATAAGTGGGTATAGACTAGATGAACCTAGGTGCTAGTCTATCAAGTCATCTTAATTGTCATATCATATCCATGAGACATATCACCTAGTTAATTGTATGTTCATGCATTATTCGTACATGTTATATGTCCATATTAGGCATAATATAATTTCTAGAACATGTATATAATATGTGCATAACGTATGAGAAGTTTACCTTTTGAAACATATACTTTAATGTGCTAGTTAATCGATTAATGTGGTGACTTAATCGATTAACTCAACTACTTTTGGCTTTTATTGAATCAGGTCAGCGTGTTACTATTGATGAAGTGCACGTGCCTAATATCCCAATTCCTAAAAGAATTACTTCCGCTGTGAAGCATGTGAATGTATTGGGCCTTCGTCTAGGCCCTCTTGGTCGTGGGAAGGACTCATCTTTGTTGGTCCCAAGTGCGAAACAAAGGACCCAGATCAATAAGAAGCTAACCTTGCTACCAAAAAAATTACAGAATCACCTTTTTCCCTCAATAAGACCGAAAGGTGGTAACAAGCTTAAAAGGAAGGATTTAAATAGGAAGGTTAATCTGGACCGTGTTTCACATTTGCCCTTGGAGTCATCTGATTCTTCACGGACATTGGATTCTTTTTCTGGGGAGTCTAATATTACTTCCAATGCTATGTCGGTTGCTTCGGAAGAAATTAAAAGTGGCAGAAATAAAGCTATGAAGATGTGGGAGTTGAGTAAAAGCTTGGGAGTTTCCTTTGAAGGGGAAGATAATGTTATGATCAAGAGTTTGGAAGACTTGGAGGAAAGTGATAGAATTGGTTTTGCCAATTTTAACCAAAGGGAACATCAAGGTAATCAATGAATTGTCTTTCTTTTAATGTAAGGGGTTGGGGAGTAGTTTAAAGAGAAGAGGTGTTAAGGGGGTTATTAAAAATAATGATGTGGATTTTATTGGTCTCTAAGAAACAAAATTAGAAGATTTTAGTGTGAATCTTGTTGTGAGCCTTTGGGGGAACATTGATTGTGATTGGGATTTTATTCCGTCAGTTGGAAGGTCGGGTGGTATTCTTAGCATTTGGGACAAGAATAAATTTCAGAAGATTAATTCTATTCACGGTAGTGGTTTTCTGGCAATTATTGGTACTTAGGTTGCTGGTCCTGTTCATTATTGTTAGGTTAATGTGTATTCTCCTTGTTCTCTGGCTCAAAAAATTCATCTATGGAATGAGCTTTTGAATCTGAAAGCTCGCTTGGGAGACATAATTTGGTGTTGTTTTGGTGATTTTAATTCTATTAGAAGTTTGTCTGAGAGGAGAGGTGTTGATAGGGGTTTTTGCAATAAGGATATCCAACTTTTTAACAACTGGATAAGGGGGATGGAGTTGGTGGATATGTCGCTGATTGGAAGGAGCTTTACCTGGTACAAGTCTGGAAGTGGTTGCATGAGTAGGTTGGATATATTTCTTCTATCTGTAGGGTGGTTTTCGAATTGGCCTAACACAACTCAGTGGGTTCTTAATAGAGATATCTTTGATCACTGTCCTATTATTATCAGGCAAAGGAAGTTGGAAAAGGGTCTGATTCCGTTTCGGTTCAATAATTGTTGGCTTAAGTATCATAGCTTTGCTGATTTTGTGTCTAGCTCTTGGGGTGAAGCCGATATTGTTGGGAGGAAGGCTTTCATTGTGAAGGAGAAACTTAAGTTTTTGAAAGGAAAATTAAAAGTGTGGAATAAGGAATCGTTTGGTTGCTTGGACTCAAAGTTGGGTCAATTATCCCTTGATATTAAGGAGTTGGATATTTTGGGAGAGTCTTCTTGTCTTAGCTCTGATCAATGGTCCTTGTTCAAAAAGCTTACGGCTGATTGGTGGGAATCTGCAATCCTGAAGGATAACTTGATGAGACAAAAATCTAGATGCCAATGGTTAAAGGAGGGGGGTGAAAATACTAGCTATTTCCATGTGTGTATCAACAACAGGAATCGCAGGAATCAGCTTAGAGGAATCTGGATTAATGAGGCTTGGCATGAGGAGGATTCAGTTATAAGAAGGGAGATAACTAATTATTTCATAAGATTGTTCTCGACTAGACCTATGATTAAGCCGAAACTGGATGGTGTTGCATTTCAGACCCTCAGTGATACTCAGTTGTCTGCTTTGGATGCTGAATTTCTCGAGGAGGAGATTAGAGTGGCGGTTTGGAGCTGCGCTTCTGATAAAAGCCCAGGTCCTGATGGTTTTAACTTTAAATATTTCTAGGAATTCTGGGACGTTGTCAAAATGGACATCATTCTTTTCATCAAAGAATTCTATGTCAATGGTAAAATTCCAAAAGGTTTGAACTCTTCCTTCATCGCTTTGATCCCGAAAATGAAGAGCCCAAACAGTGTCCAGGATTATAGACTGATATCCCTGGTTGGTTCCTTGTATAAAATCCTTGCAAAATTTTTGGCTGCTAGGCTAAAAGGTGTCATGGACTCCATTATTTCTCCTTCTCAAGCTGCTTTTATTCATGGTAGATATATTCTTGATGCGCCTGTTATTATTAATGAGGTCATCCATTCTGTGAAAAAAGATAGGAACGATTGTTTCTTGTTCAAAGTTGATTTTGAGAAGGCTTACGATTTAGTGGATTGGATATTCCTAGACTATATGCTTAGTCGTTTTGGGTTTTCGTTAAGATGGAGAAATTGGATCAATGCTTGTCTTTCTTTGACCACGATGGCGGTTTTGGTGAATGGTAGTCCAACGGCTCAATTTTCTGTTTCTAGAGGTATTCGTCAGGGAGATCCGATGGCTCCTTTCTTATTTATTATGGTGACAGAAGGCTTTGCAGGGTTGGTTAGGAAGGCTAGATCTATTGGGCCTTTCGAGGGGCTCAAGATTGGTAGAGGTGGTGTTGAAGTTTGTGATCTTCAATTCGCGGACGATACTATTATTGTGTGCAATCCTTCAGATAAAAATCTTTTTTGCTTGAAGACTATTCTTAGATGCTTCGATTTAGCTTCGGGGCTGAAGGTTAATTCAAACAAGAGCTCTCTTTATGGGATAAGGTTATCTGACTCTTCTATCTCAACAGCGGCGAATTTTTTATTTTGTAAGGTTGGTTCTGTTCCTTTCCTCTATTTAGGCATTCCTGTTGGGGCTAATCCCAGGAGGTTATCCACTTGGTAAGGTATGATTGAGGTTGTGTCTAAAAGGCTTGCTTCTTGGAAATACAAGCATATTTCCTTTGGTGGTAGATTAATTTTGTTGAACTCAGTTTTATCTAACATCACTACTTATATGCTTTCGCTATATAAAGCACCTAAGAAGGTCCTAGATAAAATTGTTAGTTTACAAAGAAGATTTTTGTGGAGAAATAAGCGGGGTGGCAAATGTATTGCATGGGTGGCTTGGGATGTGGTTTGTAAGTCTAAGGAGTTAGGAGGCCTTGGTGTGAAAGATCTCTTTCGCTTTAATCTTGCTCTATTGGGGAAATGGAGATGGCGTAGGTTACAAGATAAGGATGCTTTTTGGGTGAAGGTTATAAACTCAAAATATGGTCTAGAATGATTTTCTCATCCGAATAACTCTACTTCGAAGTGGTGGAGAGACTTGGGAAAAGTGGGCTCTTCTGGTGAGGATTCAGGGGGTTGGTTTGTGGATAATGTTTGGAAGGGTATTGGCAACAGTCTTCAAACCCTCTTTTGGCATGATATTTGGGTTGGTAATTAGAGTCTCAAAGTGGCTTTTCCTAGATTATTCAATCTAGCTTCTAATCATGGCGCTTAGGTGGGGGACAATGGTTATTGGAAGGATGGTGTTTGGTATTGGGAAATTCCTCGGAAGAGAGACATGTTTAGCAGAGATGTTTCTCTAACCAAGAATTTTTATGATCTAATTAATCACCATTCGTGTAAACAGGGTTCTAGTGACAAATGGAGATGGGGTCTTGACGGATCGGGTGACTATGTGGTGAAAACAACTTATTTGGCTCAGATGAATGATCACCAATCTTCTTTAGGTATTATGCTAAAAAATTGTTGGATTAATTGCTTGCCTTCAAATGTTTGTTGTTTTGTCTGAAAACTCTTAAGAGGTCGACTCCCAACAAAGGATGAACATCTTAAGCGGAATATTATTGTGAGGGCGGAAGATATAGTATGTTCTTTTTGCAATAATCATATTGAATCTATTGACCACTTGTTTATATCTTGTGACTTTGTTGCAAGTGTTTGGAAAGGTTTTTATTCTTGGCTTCAAGTTCCTGTCACAATACCTTCAACAATTATGGATTCTTTCAAGCTTCATGATACTCTTAAAAGCGGTACTTGTGTAAAGTTGTGGCGAATGCTTTGGTTTACGGTCGTTTGGTCAGTGTGGATTATGAGAAATGAAGTTATCTTTCAGGAGAAGACTCCGAGCTATGCACATTTACTGGATTTAATTCAAACTAGATCGTGGATTTGGTTTATCTCTTTTGTTTCTCATACGTCCTTGTCGTTTGCTAATTGGTGTTTGGATCCTAAACTTTGTTTAACGCTAAGTGCGACCAAATTATGATTAGTTTTTTTCTTATATTGGGTGGGCACCCCTTGTGCTCATTTAATGCAATTTTTCTTATAAAAAAAAAAAGTAATAGTTGGCGAAACTGTTACTCATATTTTCCCGAAAACTATCGCAGGAGAGTTCATACCACTAGTGTTAGATTACTAATTAGTTTTATTAGAACTTGCATAAGAAGAAAAAATGAGTATCTCTCTAACGCTATTATTAGTAACTAAAACAAAGTTTTTTCTTCTTCACACTATTTATGTGAGACAAAAAATCAAGATTTAAATAAAGGTATGATCTCGGCTTCAAGACTCTAATCTATCGCTTCATAAATTTTATGAGATAGTTTTTGGAGAGGAGTAGAAAAAAAATGAAAGAGTTAGAGGAAAATCTTATAAGTTTATTTTATGACTCCTAAATCTTATCCTTCCCTCTATTATTTTATAAAATCCACCTCACAAATAAACAATTGCTATCTCGGCCTCTCTATCTATTGTGTCTCCTCCAATTTATCTTTCACTAATACAACCTTAAACTGAAGTTCTTTTGTACAGAAACATAATACGTCTTGTTTTTTGGGGCGTAGTAGTACAAATTGAAGGTTACTAACATCCTCTTAGAGGAACTTAACTATTCTGATATTATTATACACATTTAAAAATCTAGATCTTTTTATGCTTAACATCTAAAAAATCCATGGATAGTTCGCAAAATTACTCATCACTCAATTATAAAAAAGGCATATAACTCATGCATAATTTAATTTTAACTAATCGTAAATGAAATTTATTTTTACACTAGCACTGTTGAGTTATGATGATCATAAGGTATTCATTGCAAGTACTTAGTCATTTGTGAGTCTAC
The DNA here is from genome assembly GCF_001865875.1 of Lupinus angustifolius. NCBI lineage: Eukaryota > Viridiplantae > Streptophyta > Magnoliopsida > Fabales > Fabaceae > Lupinus > Lupinus angustifolius. The sequence continues at coordinate 15,270,134 of NC_032021.1, forward strand.
TCTCTATCCAAAGATTAAACTTGACGTCACATGATTGTCATTGAGATATATTGTTGTATGTTATTCATTTGGTATCTAATCATTATGAATTTGGCTCTTGACATTCTCATTATTGTTAGCTCGGTGTATGCCACAATTAATTGCATCCAAATGCTAAATGAAATAAATTTAAGGCCACGAAGGAAGTCTTAGAGATGATTTTTTACGGTATGAATTTAGATATGAAATTTCGGATAGAGAAATTCATTCTTACTTCGGATGACTTCAATGAGGTTAAAATTAAGAAGTGAATATATTCCTAATGGTAATGAAGCGCTCTATTCAAAAGGTGTTTTCGAGTTTTATTTCGGAGGGTCAAAGTGCAAAGACATTCCTTTAAAAAATTGAGCAATCCTTTAAAAATAAGTAAGACAAATATGAGTTACCTTTTAGATAAACTCATTTTTATGAAGTATGAAAGCAAAAAGAACATAAAGGAGTATATTATGTAGATCTCTAATCTTGCATCAAAACTCAAGTCACTCAAGTTAGAGCTTGATTAGGACTTACTCTTGCATTTGGTTTTGATCTCACTTCCTACATACTTTAACCAATTTAAAATGAGTTATAACATTTAGAAGGACAAATGGTTCATTTTCTGTCCAAGAGGAAGAGAGATTGCAGAAAAATAAGAATAAAAACACTCACTTGTACACAATCTCTTAGAATAAGAAAAAAAAGAATAATAAAAGTGGTACAAAAAGAATCTTGTAAGCAAAAGAAACAAAATAATAATTAGAGACTTTCCCTATGTGTCTATAAGAATGATCTCACTTTCTACATACTTTGAACAATTCAAAATGAATTATAACATTTAGAAGGACAAATAGTTCTTTTTGTATGAAAGAGGGAGAAAGATTGCATAGAGATAAGAGTAAAAACACTCACTTGGATATGATCTCTTTAGAATAAAAAAAGAAAGAATAAAAAAAGTGCTAAAAAATGATCATCTAAGCAAAAGAAATGAAAGAATAATTAGAAACTTACCCTCCGTGTCTATAACAAGCAATGATAAATGACGAAAAAGTACCCTAAGTACATTGCATGTTGTATAAAGAAGGATAAATTTCTAAATCTTGTTTTTCAGAAGTAAATTTAGCGTTTATACCTAGTTATATTTGGTCAATGTGTTATGTTGCTATTGCTCACATAAATATCACTATGCATGGTTACATGTGGAGCCAATAGCCAAGAGTTGATGATCATCTTTATGGGCAAAGAAAGAAAGAAAAAAATGATTTTATTTAGATTTATTTGAGCCTTTGTTAATCCTTGTTTTATACGAAACTTAATTAGTATTTTAGCTTGTAAAAATACCTTTAACTAGTATTTCACTATGCATGGTTACTCTAGTTTATTTTATTAGATGTGTTGTCAGACATAAGGCTGCATATTACTTTCTTGCATAAGTGAGCAAATAATGATAAATGATTAACAATCAATTCATACCTTTATAAAAATTTAAAATGTCATAAGAATTGAAAAGCAGATGAATTATTTACTAAGATTTGCCCATTCTTAAGATGAGATGCATTATCGGGATAAGTTGTAACATTCACAATTTTCTATTTTTTTAATATGTAAGCAAAAGCTATTAACTTTGTCTACAGATAAATATAATTTTTTGAAGAATTATAGATCTCTTACGGTTTATCCAATAAGTTTTTGGTTATATTTCATTTTAAAAACAAGTTAACTCATTGGATATCTTGTAGTCAAATGGATCTTTTCTTCTAAAACTTAGATTTGTTTCAAAAATATATTTTAAGATGGAAATGATATTTTATTATTTTAATAAAGTATTTACATACCAACCAAACATTTGTCTAGTGATATATGATTCTATTAGATCCTTATGATGACTAAAAGGTCAAGACTTCAAATCCTAGGAGCAACAATTGTTAAGAGGGACAATCACACACCCAAAATAAATTACTTTCTTATAAGGGGATATCTTTGGTAGTACAAAAAAAGTATTCACATATTTTTGGAATGTATAGTGAATTTATATTAAATATATTTTATGAGTATTTATCTTTTGGTAAGAAATATATCATATAATATCTGTTATATTATTTTATATGATAATATTATCTTCTTTTGATTTTTAATTAAATGAGTTATATTTACATAATGTTAATCATAAAATATTTAAGATAATATCATCATTATCTTTATCCTTTCTATTCATTTGATTCTTTTTATCTCTAATTAAACAAAACTAGTTTTATCCTATATCTTTATATATATGTTAGTCTGTTAGGGTGAGTTGCCTTTAATTCTTATCACTATATAATATACTTTAGAGTAAATTACACTGACAATCCCTAAGTTTTAGTGAAATTATACGAACCACCCCTCACTTTTTTAAACTTACACAAACCTCCCCTAGTTTTATACTTTCATTATACCACCCTGTATAAGAAATAAATGTAATCTTTTAAACAAAAAAAAATGTGATAAATGCAATTAAGTTAAACAAAACATATATATTGTGTAGACAAGTCTAATGAAAGTAGAAAACTAGAGGTTCGTGTAAGTTTAGAAAAGTGAGGGGTGGTTTGTATAATTTCACTAAAACTCAAGGGGTGTCAGTGTAATTTACTCTATACTTTATTAGCATATTTCCTAATTTGTTAAACCCTAGCCGCCACAAACACTCCACCTAAGATCATCCTCTCCAAAAGAGGTACCTTAGCCATCCCACCCATGAACACCACGCCACTAACACACATCAATTACCTACGGAGAAACTAGACTGTCGCAATCGCTAGGACAGTCCAAACTGTGCGAAACTTCTGTGAAACTATGTCTCTAGCATGGTTGTGCATAACCACTGATTATGTGATACATAATCACAAGGCTTCAGTGGTGGCTTTAATTCAAGGAAGGTGATGAAGGAGTCTTAAATTTTTTGTCAAGAGTAGTAGACACGATGAGGAAGAAAGTGATCTATAAAAGGATTATTGCGGAAGGACTTAACTTGAAGGAAGACAATAGAATAAAGTTAGGCCTTTGTATTGTGATGCTGTAATTTTATCCATGTTGCACGATGCTATACTTATGACGGTGGAGATACACCAAGTCCTTGTAGGGGAACATTTTGAACTAGGGTAGTTGCTAACAATAGGATTATTTTATTGGTACATAAATAAAGTGATTCATGTTTCATTATAGATTTTCAACTTTTGTATTATAGAATTTGGTTAATGTAGTGGTCTAATAGACATGGATTGACCCACGACAATACCTAAGGGCACTCATCTAAATCTCAACATTTATTACAGTAAGTTATATTTTAACTATTTTAAATGAAGTGATCTTGGTCTATGATTAGTTGCTAGTTTTAGGTAGAGTAGAATTTGATTTATTGTTTGATTGTTATTGACATGTATATGAGAAAATATTCTAAAGCTGAAGAAGATAATGAGAAATCTAGTTTATTTGCTAGACAAAGAGTTCACATAAACCCAGGCGAGAGAGAAGGCCAATGTGGTCTTACAGTATTTCGTTGAAGTGCTTCTCTAAGATGCTTTCGAAAGTCGGAGAGTCTTGTTTATTAAGAACTCTCATGAAAACTTGTTTTCTATGCATTATCATGAAAGGTTGCTAAATACTATAGAAACCTGATTCACGATGGTTTTGCAACCCAATATGCTCTGATTCACTTATTGATATCCAATATGCCCTAGTTCCATCCGAACCACTATTAAAGTTGTCATTTTCTTACCCTAAGCTTCAAAGAGTCATATGTCTAATAATACAAGTCCATCAAAAGAATACGAATGAGAATGAGGCTAATATCCTTAGCAAAAAAACAGAGAAAGGAAGAAGAGGAAATAGGAGACGCCATAGAGAGACCATTGAAGAAGAAGATAGAGGCATGCCAAACACATTAGGGTTTGAATGAAACTAAGTTTTGATATTATTAGGTATTAGAATATTGGGCTTACTTGGACAACCCAAAATATCTTTTAATTCTATGGACTCTATTTAAATAAAAGTATTTCTTTAAAAAATATGGAATTATTTTTTTCTCAAAATTGAAATAAAGTCATTTATTTAGTTTTCATTAATTAAAATATACTTAGGTGAAAATAACCAAATTATTAAATCATATTAGATTATAAATTATCCAAATTAATATGGAATTAAACCAAAGAAAATTAAAGTAAAATATTTTGAATATATTATTAATTAATAGTCAACCGTAATAATATAAGTATAAAGTATATGAGACATATTAACCAAATATACCTATAATATACTGATACTTTGACAAGGTAACATACCGTGTACTATGTACCCGTAAAAAGAGAACCATGTTTCATGTTACTATGCTAAATGTTTCTATTTGTGATGAATTCATAATTGTTTTATGTGCTAAATATTTGTGACAAAGTTATAATTTGGAAATATTCCAATTGCAATCGATATGATATTGATATGAAAAATAGATAAGTTTGAAATTGAGTTTTGAGTGGAGTTAAGAAACTTTATACGGGGTTAAATATAAATATTAAATGTACGAATGGAAAATGAATTAATTTGTAGAATTAGAAAAATTAGTGACTAGTATATGAGGATTTAAAACAAGAGTGGAGTGAGAGTTAGTATTTTGAGGGGAAAATGCACTTGGCTTTGTGTATAATTAGAGGTAATAGCTCTAACATATCTTGTTTGATAAAAGATATATGTCCTTAAGTACCCTTAGTGATTGAGGAGGAACAACAGAGTTGGTTGAGAGCTTATGGCTAATCACATACTTGAAAGTGTAGCGATGTTTGAGGCTTTGCTCATTGATAGTGAATCAATAAGTTAGTGTCTTAAGTTCATCCTCAGGACATGACATAATAAAAATGTATTAGGGTTGTGATAACTAACTTATGTGATATTTTCAAAAGATTGAGTTTGTTGAGAGCCTATGATTATTCATACGCTTAAAAATGTAGTGACATTTAGTGTTTTTTCAATGATATTTGATCGCTAAGTTAGCATCTTGAGCTATCCGTTGGACTGGGCATGATAACAATCCTTGCTCGAAGTGTGCTATTCTGGAACATAGCCACTCTACTAAAATATTGGGTTGTCTTCTCTATAATATAACTAAAACTCTATGCTCTACTAGTCCATTATCAAGGACGATGCTAAATGTGTATCAGTGTGTGCTATTCTGAAACACAACCACTATAGTAAAATATAGAGTTGTCTTCTCTATAATATCACTAAAACTCTACACTCAACTTGTCCACCATTAAGGATGATGCTAAATGTGTATCAGGGTGCGCAAATGCACACCCTGAAATTTAAAAGAATAAATATGTATACTAATTATAAGTGTGCAAATCCAAAATTATTTTTTTTGTAAATAAAATGACATATTTCTTGAAAACAAATAATCATTATTGTATTAAATCATTTTATAATATTGTGTATATGCAACTTACACTATAAGAAAAGATCATGTTAGCCATGGTTAATTAGCCACACTAAACGACCAATGTCTAAATTAATGCTTCAACCCATCCACTTTTTTTTAAGCCGAAGGTGCAACTACACCCCGAAATATATTAGAGAAAAGGACCAAGATACAAGAGGATCAATGAGAAATAAATCTGTAGCTAGGAAGTTGATTCCTATTTCTAAAACAATCATTTGATACTCTTAATGGCATGTGCCAAAAGTAAGACACCAAAACATGTATTAACCTGTATAATATGTTCTCTTTCCTCCTCCTTCCATTTTTTCACTTTTCTCAAATAGCACCAAATTCTTCAATAATTCAAATCTCAGTTTTTTTTCATATTTGCCACCATCTCCGTCATAGGAATCAATAGCTCCATTTACTATTTATTAACCTTCAATTTCCTCTACTATTAGATCTTTATCATTCCTAGGGTTTCACAATTGAAATCAAAGTATGAAGCTCATTCCTCATGAAACCTTCATTCCCGTTCCTCTGATCTTTCACCTCTCGTCATATTTTGCAGTCGTTTTGTCATCCACTGTGTTGTTTATGACTTGGTGCTTTTTCTCTTCATGCCATTTTTATTTCAATTTTATGCTTAGATCTATGGCACATTGTGGTGGTGACGAAGAATGAGAATTAGGTGCAAAGTATTATTTTGGTGAATGGAGTATTATATATATATATATATATATATATAATCTCTAAATTTCATCTTTAGAAAAGGCGTGTGCATTTTTGTGAATGCACATCTATTTCATTATAATGTTTATGTTTCCATTTTCTCTTATGTCATATGCTTAGTGTCTTAGGTTGAAATTTGGATTTATTTCTTTTAATTGTTAATCATTTTGAAATCGGAAGTTTTTGAAAACTATTTACCTTTTTGATTTGTGATTCTGGAATGATGTGATGTGACTTAGCCAAATCAGATATTGATGTGCTCCATTTTATGTTGAAGCGCATTTCTCTGTTGATTAACTTTGATATTGGTTTTCTTATTTTCTGATCAGAACCCTCACCAATTTCCTTTATCTATGTTTTTTGCATTCTGTCATTTAACTTAATAATTTTCTATCATTTTTGTGAATACTAATTTTTCAACAATTTGATTCTAAATATAAGTTTTTGTGAAGGGGAGAAGACTGAAATTTGAAATAAATTGAAATTGTTCTTTATTGCTATTGAATTGTTTTTGTACATTAGTGGTCAATGGAATATCATGGGCTAGCGAGTAGTGAAATAGTTATCTGCATAAGATGTACCAGATTATGTTAATATAAATTAAATGTAGTTGCTACTTGTTAGTTACTATCTATGTAGTCACATCACATGAAAAACAAATAAGGCCAGTTTATGATTAGCTTATACAATTAATATCAACTATTTGTCTTCTTTTTTATTCAGGTCTTGGAAGAAATCAAAGCCATTGTTAAGTGCCAAATTGTTAAGGAAACTTATATGCTTTCGGGGCACTTAGTGCGTATTTAGCTGTCATTACATACAATTCCCAATAACATAGCTAATCTTGCATTGTTTAGGAAATTACTCGTGTTTTATTGTTTGCAGGTTTAGGAATGATGAACAAAGGAGAAAAAAGAGAAGAATGAGTTTCTGAACAATATATGTCATTAATGAAATTATGTCTGGTTAAATGTGTGTCCACTGTTTTCCAATTATGTTATGCTAGAAACATGTGAATGAAATGTTGGGATAAGACTCTGTGATTGTAAATGATTAGCGTTCTGAGGTTTGACTGTTTCAGGATGTAGATGTTGATTTAGATACAAACTGAATAGGTTGAATAATGAGTAGTTAGTCAAAGGACAAAGCCTATAACCGGGGTGAGAGAGTGCATCCAAACACAAATTAGTGTCTTTTTTGGATTTCATCAATGAACTTTGCCTGATTTTTATTGTCATTAAGCATGGAATAGCATGAAAAATGGTTAAGGCTTAGTCTAGGATAGTTGAACAACAGCCAGAAAGCCTACCCGAATGAATTATGAACTTGATTTTTTTTGTAGCCCCTTTGAGCTAAGAAGTTTTCTTTATTGTGAAAAATTATGCATCAAAACCACATCAAAATGTATCAATCCCCATACCTGTGGAGAGAGATCATTAGTGCATACGAGTCTTACTGGACATTATGAAATGAAGTATGTGTTTATGAGGGTAGTGAAATCAAAATACTCCTTCTTCAACCATGTGATAAATGGTAAAGCGTGAAGCAAAAAAAAGAAAGAAGCAAGTGAAAAGTAAGTCATGCGAGAAAATAGTGACTCAAAAGAAAAGAGTCGATTGAAGAAGGAGAATCCAATGGCTGATAAGAAAGAACATGATATAAAGAAATTGGGAAGGAAACATGAGAAGAAAAGGTAAGTATTCACTAATGGTCTACCTCCCTTTTTGAATCTTAGAAATATCAATATTATTTGTAGCCAGACCTCATTACAACCCTGATGAAGTCCTTAAGATCCATGATTGAACATGTATATATGGTTTGATTGATCTGAAAGGCAAAGTCAAATTGTTTGGGGTCCAACAAAGAGATGAGTAAAACAGATAACCTGTGAGATCGATAAAGTCCTTTGATTGAACTGAATAGTTATTCTGATTGTAATTGAACTGTATGTGCATTCTGTTATTAGTTGGAACTTGGTCCACTATGATGGATCATGAAACAAATCTTTGTCAAGGATAAATGAATGACTCTAGCCATGCCATGATTGGATGAATGATTAAGTTTTCTTTAAAAAAAATAGATACTTTGAACTGAGTTGCATTTTGTTACTTTGCTTGAGGATAAGCAAGATTCTAGGTTGGGTGGAGTATGTTAAGTGCCAAATTGTTAAGGAAATTTATATGCTTTCGGGGCACTTAGCACGTATTTATGCTATCATTACATACAATTCCCAATAAGTTAGCTAATCTTGTATTGTTTAGGAAATTACTCGTGTTTTATTGTTGTAGGTTTAGGAATGATGAACAAAGGAGAAAAAAAGAGAAGAATGAGTTTCTGAACAGCACAGGCCTCGCCCAAGCGAAGGAATGATCGCTCAAGCCATAATTCAGAAGAAAATCACCACAAAGTACTAACACCCCTCGCTCAAGCGAATAAATGGTTGCTCAAGCCATAATTTAGAAGAAAATTACCAGAAAATACTAACAACCCTCGCCCAAGCGAGGAAATGACTTTTCCTCTCGCTCAAGCGATAATCCTTAGCTTGAGCGAGAGAGTGGCAATTGGAACTTGATATAGGCAACTTTGGGCAGCAAAGGGGGTTATCCAACCATTTTCCAGTCTTTTTCAGACAATTTTAGAGAGAAAAACACTAGAGATGAAGAAAGAAGTCGTGGGAATGACTTTAGATCCAGAATTTCTTGTATTTCTCATTATCAGAGTGTTGTAATGGCAAGGATGAGTGGCTAGTTCTTCGTTGTTGGGATTTGAAATATAATCTTCTTACCTTGTACTTCTAGATTCAATTCTAATGTAATTGTTATTTGATTTTGGGAAGTTTATCCCGTTCTTAATGCATGAGTTTAATTAGCTATTGAATTCTTCTTCTTGGGTTCAAGTTTAATTGGAAAGTTAAATTTGACACCTGATTTAGATTATATTCCTTCATACATCATTATTTCAGGAATGGATAATTATGTATGAATTTCTTTTAAATTGTTTTTTATGCTAGCTAATCAGTCAATTAGCCAAGGAATTGGTAATTGAGTGATTATCTAAGTATTTTATATTCAAGGAATTGATGTAAATGAATTTCCGAAAATGTGTATTAGAATCAGTAACTTCGCAAGTTGCTTGGAATTGAATCTATGGATGTCAAAAGATAAAGATGATGAATTTCGATCCCAACTCTTTTAAATTCACAGTTAATCTTTTATGTTAATTTAACCTTGTTAGAAAACTATTATCAAATTATCAAGCAAATTCGTGTAAATGGTTGCTCAACTAATTCTTGTAGGAATTAGTGTAAATCCACTCTGTTCCCTAAGAACGATATCCCGATACTTTACCGAATTTTACTACTTGGACGATACGGTGTGCTTGTCGTTCCATAAAATATCTAACATCCATAGGGAAGATATCAGGACTAACAACTATAATTGGATTACTATTATATTCAGGAGCTATGATTTCTATGCTTTTCTTGGTTACCTTGGTGAAATGGAACTAGAAGGAGGTTCTCTTTCTATTGGGTTTGCTAACATTATTGGCTACTCTATGATAGCAGGGTTAGCCATGGGAATGAAACCAATTTGTGGTCAAGCTTATAGAGCAAAACAAATGAATATTCTTGGTTTGACCCTTTAAAGAACAATACTACTTCTTCTTTCAGCTTCTATTCCTATCTCATTCACATAGCTTAACATGAAGAGAATACTCATGTGGTGTGGCCAAGACCATGAAATATCATCCATGGCACATAATTTTATTCTATTTACCATACCTGATCTTTTTTCCCCTCACATCTTCACCCTCTTAGAAAAACTTAAATTAAGTTTCTTAGAGGTTGGTCTTTATTGCTTGCACTTGCTATCCCAACTTGTGTCTCAGTTTGCCTTGAGTGGTAGTCGTCTTCATTGCTTGCACTTGCTTTCATTCTATTTTTTGTTATTCTCATTTCTTCTGATTTTTATTTTTTTTATATAAAAACTGAATCTAATATGCTGGTATCGGGTTTCAGTTGTTGAACACAAGTGCTTAAAGAGAAGAGTCAAAGAGGTCGTTAAAGGCATAAGGCGTGGTCATAAAGGGTCTTTTTATTCATTCATTTCATTAATCATAATGCGTAATTTTTGTGCAAATTAAAATGTAATAGTGTTCCTTTATAATTTGTGAATTCAGGTTATGTGTTATTGCTATGAACATATTACCCATTGATGTCATCACTCATGTTCCTATTATGTGTGAAGAATTTGACATTGCATATGTTTATGTTCACTCTAAAGAAGTAAGTAACCTTGTACCTTTGTGATTGTTTAGCTATATCTATTATTTTTTCTTTGCTTGTGTTCAACAACCATCTTTTACTGTTATAAGCGTTAGGAATTAGCCACGTCTAACTTGTTAATATGTTAAATTAGGTGCATGTTCCTCTTATAATGAATTGAATGCTCTAAACTTTTTTGATACCCATTTTTTCAACAACAAATTAATTTTAACTTAAACCAAGCATGAATTGTCTTAGAGGTTGGTCTTCATTGCTTTCACTTGCTATCCCAACTTGTGTCTCAGTGTGCCTTGAGTGGTGGTAGTATGAACTCATGATACTATTATGTGGGCTCCTTGAGAATCCAAAAGCTACCATAGATAAAATGTGATGCAGTTTTTGGTTTATATTTGGCTGATGTTCTAATATGTGATTATTGATCTGTTATGGTTATGTCTATGACACTCTTGGTGTCTTGTTAGCCTAAATTTGTGGACTAAGATTAGGCATGGGTATTCATTAGCTTCTTGTTAATAGACAATTCATTGAAGAAGTGATAAACTTCAAAATACTTAGCATTATATATTATATATTATTACAGTGAATGTGAGAGCATAGGAAGCAGTAGGCTAGAGATATTTCTGTTGATCTTCCCTATTTCCAATATATCACCCAAGTGTTAAATACTGCTTTACTACCATGAATCATTTTCTTTTTGTACTGACTCTAAGCATGTTTTTTCTGCAAAATTGTGTGTGTATACATATTTACTATATTTTTTATTATTGATGAAACATTCCTTTCCGGTGCTGTGCAATGTGATCTATCACATGGAAAAGTGAAACCTGTGTGGTTATTAACTGCAGGAAATGAGTTGGCTGGAATGAGGCAGAGTTTTGATTATATGGCATGTGAACCAGCAAAATGAGAAAAACAAATACAATACCATGGAGGAGGCATCAACAGATCTGATTATGGGTGAAATTTCGTAGTGTTAATCTCGTATATTTTCCACTGGACCACAGATCTCAAAGCTTCTTCAAGGTGATGTTGAAGTGATCAAGTGGGCAAGACTAGAAGTTCCACGTGATTATGCCTGAAATTTTTACTATAGAAATATTGTTGTTTTTAACCAAATTTGGAATGTTTGAACAATTGGTATGAATGATACATATTATGTGAACTTATTAATGCTTACGTATCTGTGATTTATTTTAAGATGAATTTGATGATAATTTGAGATATTGGGTCCACTTTCTTAATATTAATGCTTATGGAATATAATGATTGTTAGAGAGAATCAAAAGAGAAATATGTGTGAAAATTGTAACCCCTAAAATTTTCTATTTTTATGTGAGTGAAAAATATAGATTTGTTTTATAGATTTATCTAAAGATAGATAAATATGATTTTAGATGAGTTGTTGATCTTTTAATGTTTTCCTAATAAGTTTATGATTTTGTTTTATTTCAAAAACAACTTACTTCAATGGTTATTTTGTAGTCAAGTGAATCCTTATCTTCCAAGAGTTACACTATGTTTGGTTCTATGGAAAAATTTTGGTTCAACACTAAAAATGAGGGGAAAGAAAAATATGCATGGGTCTCACACAAAAAGTTTTCCTCCCTATTTTGTGAAGAAAATTAAGAAAGGAGAGAAAACCATCAAAAATTCCAAATTTGCCTTTCACTATGAATGAATTTAAAGAACCACAATCTATGTGAAAATATATACAATTTAGTAAAATTCTTTGTTTATATTCATTTTGATGTGAAATTCTTTAACTTAATATTATTTTTGTTGCTTCTAAACTAACAAATAAATAATAATTGTGTATTGTCAATAAAAATGGAATGAAAAGAAAAAAATAAACATAATTACTAACAAAGTGACAAATATTAAATAAATTAGAAAGACAAAATACAAATATGTAGAAGTTAATTGTTAAAATTATAAAAGTGATTATCAAAAAATGAGTTATACTTTACTTATATACATATATGAGAAGAAGATATAAGATGTTAATGATTTTTATTGAATTTTATAAACATAAATTATGATATTAAACTTACTTTATATGTGACTTCAAAATATTAATCAATATTATTAAAAATAAATTATTTAGTTATGTAATTTGTAATATTCAAAAATAGTATTAAAAAATTAGATACATTATATAATTATGTATTGTCATTTTAAATAATTATCTAGTTATGTAATTTAGTTATATAACGAGGGCACTTATGTCATTTTAAATATATTATGTTTAAACATGTATTTTCTTTCCTCTCATTTTTCTTCCATTTTCAGTCATACCAAATAATAAAATTATTATCTCATTTTCTACTATTTTTATTTCCTTCAACTTTCCTTCCTTCCACTTTCCTTCCTTAACCAAACATAGCCTTAGACTTGTTTCAAAAATATATTTTAAGATATGCATTACATTAGTAAAATATTCAAATATTTTTGTAATACATAGTGAATTTGCAATAAACATATTTTGTAAGTATTCATATTTTGGTAAATAATTTAATGAATAATATAGCTGATAATATCTATCTTGATAACATTATCTTGTATTTTGAATTGTTATGTTTGTTATAATGTTTGTATTAAACTAATTTTGATAGTATATCATATTATAATCAGTAATTATTTGGATTAATATTTAACAAAGTTACCCTCTAAGATTATCTAGATATGTTATGTAGCTATTTTTTTGTGATTATCTTATTTATTGTAGTTACTTGGAGATAAAACATAATTTTATTATTTTGATAAGAGTAACATTAAAATTAATTTTAAGTAAAACATTAACATAATTAGTAACTACAAATACATGGGTTGAATGGGGAGAGAACAACAACAAAAATTGCACTTAGTAAGTGATCTATAACTGCAGTTTATAGAAAAGAAAGAAGATAACACGGTAATCAATTTTATTCTTTCTTCTATTCCTTGAATTCAATAATTGATAAATTTGTTTTGTTTATCTTTTACTGCCACCACATGAAAAATAATTGGTATTTCTTCCTCCTTTCACAGTTTACAAAATCAAATAGTTCTCTATATAATACGGCTGGTGATTTTGGATTGAACATATCTTTTAAAAACAAAAGAAAAGTAGGACATCACTACCTATTTGAATTATATTCCTTATATATACAATTTGTGGATCTATTAATCATAATGTCACGTTTTTATTCTTCTTCTACAAATTAAAATTGGCGAGTCCCCTTATTTTCCATATATTTTCTTTCAAATGTTTTAGATCTTCCAATTCTAGCATTGTTCCATACTCGATACCTAAATTGATATTATGTTCATTTCTAATGTGATCATAAGTGATTTTTTTGTCTGGTCACTTTAATTAATGTATGTTAAGCTTCATTTTATTTATTTTAAAAAATTTCATGTATTAATTTCGTGGTTCTAAAAGAGATAACATGGCCACAAGAAAAATATATGTGTTTTGTTTTGCTATGTGATATTATCTTTATTTATTATGAATGAAACCACTTAGTATTGGAGGGTCAGTGGCAACTATTTTATGGTAACTTATTTTTCAAAGGCTAGTTAGTAATGTCGTTTTATTTATTTAGTTATTTCCAACACCAATCTCTTATAGTACATATATATTTATATTATTCTGCAATAGAAACTTATATGTGTGCTTTTTCATTAAAAATTGTTCATCAATAATAGATTAACTGTTAGTTTTTTAGGTAGAGTAGAATTTGATTTATTTTCTTGATTGCTATTGGCATGTTATGAGAAGAAGTTTTGAAGTTGAAGGATATTACGTGATATCTTGTTTGTTTGTTGGAGAAGAAGTTTGCATAAACCCAGGTGAGAGAGAAGTGTTAGGTATCAGTGGCTAAAATACACCTAGAAGGGAGGTTGAATAGGTGTAGCGGTCAGAGTACCCGCTTTTTCGAAAACAACAAATTATTCAAAATTAACCCCAGATTAATCGATTAACAGAACACTAATAATCAATTAACACAATTACTTTAATCGATTAAATCAGCTCAGAAAATACAAACAGATTCAGTTTCTTGCACAACAATTAACCGAGATTTAAACGAAATTATAGAGCTTACAAAATATCAGAGTTACACTAGTACAGTATGGAAACAGAATATATCAATTAAAACAACTATACAACGTAACCGATTAAAGCAATAAAGAGAGAGAGAGAGAGAGAAAAATCCTGCAACACGATTTTTATCCTGGTTCGTTTGCGTGACCACTTGCAAACTAAATCCAGGCCTCCCGGATGACCTGGGAGATTTTTCTTCACCATAATTGAAGTAATGTTTTACAAGCAATTCTTCCAATTACAACACTTAGATATTCACTTGAAACTAAAGAACCTTATTCCTTGGTTTGACTCCCTTCCTACCGCCCAAGAAAACCTTTCTTGCGGTGTAGCCCCAGCCAAGAACCTATTCTTTCTATCAAGAACACTAAGCTAATGAAGATACAACAAAATCTCGTTGGTGGTAAGACACCTTGAGATTCCCAAAGTTACAACACTTTTTACAACAAAAACATAGAGTAATCTAAAGCAATTATAATGCTCAAAATAGACAATTAAGACCTTACTCTAAAACTCTAACACAAGTCTCA
>NC_032021.1:15285322-15285857 GCF_001865875.1 Lupinus angustifolius
CTCATCCTCATCCTATACTAATCCTCGTCCTCATCCTATCCTCATCCTCATTCTCGTCCTCGTCCTAACCTCCTCCTCCTCTTCCTCATCCTATCCTCATCCACATTCTTGTCCTCTTCCTATCCTCATTCGTGTCCTCATCATATCCTCATCCTCTTCCTCTTCCTCTTCCTCATCCTATCCTCCTCCTCATTCTTGTCCTCATCCTATCCTCGTCCTCTTCCTCGTCCTCATCCTCATCCTCCTCCACATCCTATCCTTATCCTCATCCACATTCTCATCCTCATCCTACCCTCATCCACTTCCTCTTCCTCATTCTACCCCACATGGTATCCTCATCCTCATTCTACCACTCATCGTCATCCTCTTCCTCATCCTCATCCTATCCTCATCCTCATCCTCATTCTCGTCCTCATCTTATCCTCGTCCTCATGCTCAACCTCATCCTCTTCCTCTTCCGCATCCTATCCTTATCCTCATCCACATTCTCATCCTCATCCGCATCCTCATCTTCTTCCTCATCCTATCCTCATCC
>NC_032021.1:15285957-15287032 GCF_001865875.1 Lupinus angustifolius
CATCCTCTTCCTCATCCTCATCCTATCCTCCTCCTTCTCCTCATCCTATCCTCCTCCTCATACTCCTCCTCCTCCTCATCCTATCCTCATCCTACTCCTCCTCATCCTCTTCCTCATCCTATCCTCATCCTCATCCACATCCTATACTCCTTTTCATCCTCATCCAATCCTCATCCTCATCCTCATCCTCATCCTACCCTCCTCCTCATCCTCATCCTATTCCTCATCCTATCTTCGTTCTCATCCTCATCCAATCCTCATCCTCATCCCCATCCTCATCCCCATCCTCACCCTCATCCTATCCTAATCCTCCTCCTCATCTTATCCTCATCCAATCCTCATCCTATCATCTTCCTCATTCTATCCTCGTCCTCATCCTCACCCTCATCATATCCTCATCCTCATTCTCTTCCCGATCCCATCTTCATCCTCATCCTCATCCTATCCTCATCCTCTTCCTTATCCTCATCCTCATCCTCCTCCTAATCTTATCCTCATCCTAATCCCCATCCCCATCCTCGTCCTATCCTAATCCTCATCCTATACTCATCCTCATCATCATCATATCCTCATCCTCATCCTCTTCCTCATCCTCATCCTATCCTCGTACTCATCGTATCCTCCTGATCCTTATCCTCACACGCTTCCTCATCCTCATTCTCATCCTATCCTCCTCCACATCCTCATACTCATCCTCATCCTCATCTTATCCTCATCCTCATCCTCCTCCTCATCCTATCCTCATCATCCTCCTCCTTCTCCTCCTCATTCTATCCTCATCCTCATCCTCATACTCATCCTCTTCCTCATCCTCAGCCTCATCCTATCCATGTCCTCATCTCTTCCTCATCCTATCCTCATCCTTTCCTCATTCTATCCTCATCCACACCCTCATCCTATCCTCATCCTCATCCACATCCTATACTCCTTTTCATCCTCATCCAATCCTCATCCTCATCCTCATCCTCATCCTCATCCTCTTCTTAATCCTCATCCTCATCGTCTTCCTAATCCTATCCTCAGCCTCATCCCCATCCCCATCCCCAACCCCATCCTCATCCTATCCTAATCCTCA
>NC_032021.1:15287132-15287732 GCF_001865875.1 Lupinus angustifolius
ATCCTCATCGTCATCCACATCCTCATCCTCATCCTCATCCTGTCCTCATCCTATCCACATCCTCATCCTCATCCTTATCCTATCCTCATCATCTTCCTCCTCCTCCTCCTCATCCTATCCTCATCCTCATCCTCATCATCATTCTCATCCTCTTCCTCATCCGCAGCCTCATCCTATCCATGTCCTCATCCTCATTCTCATCCTCTTCCTCATTCTATCCTCATCCACACCCTCATCCTATCCTCATCCTCATCCTCATCCTCATTCCCATCCTAATCCCTATCCTCATCCTATCCTAATCCTCATCCTCATCCTCATCCTCGTCCTCATTCTCATCCTACCCTCATCCTCCTCCTCATCCTCATCCTCATCCTCATCTTCATCTTCATCCAATCCTCCTCCTCATCCTCAACCTATCCTCATTCTCATCCGCATCCTATCCTCAGCCTCAGCCTCATCCTCATCCTATCCTCCTCCTCATCCTATCTTCATCCTCATCATATCCTCATCCTCATCCTCATCCTAACCTCATCCTCATCCCCATCCTCATCCTACCCTCATCCTCATCCTATCCTCATCCTCCTCATCCTCCTCCTCATC
>NC_032021.1:15287832-15289448 GCF_001865875.1 Lupinus angustifolius
CTCATCCTCAACCTATCCTCATCCTCATCCTATCATCGTCCTCATCCTCATCCTATCCATGTCCTCATCCTCATCCTCATCATACCCTCCTCCTCATCCTCGTCCTATCCTCATCCTCATCCTATCCTTGTTCTCATCCTACCCTCATCTTCATCCCCATCCTCTTCCTCATCCCATCCTCGTCCTCATCCTCATCTTCATGCCATCCTCATCCTCATCCTCATCCTATCCTCATCCTCTTCCTTATTCTCATCCTCATCCCCATCCTCATCCTCTCCTAATCCTCCTCCTTTCCTCATCCTCTTCCTCATCCTCATCCTATCTTCCTCCTCATTCTATCCTCATCCTCCTCCTCCTCATCCTCCTCCTCATCCTCATCCTCATCCTGATCCTCCTAATCCTATCCTCATCCTCTTCGTCATCCTATCCTCGTCCTCATCCTCATCATATCCATATCCTCAGCCTCATCCTCATCCTCATCCTATCCTCATCCTATCATCGTCCTCATCGTCATCCTATCCATGACCTCATCCTCATCCTCATCCTCATCCTCATCCTCATCCTCTTCCTTAATCTATCCTCATCCTAATCCTCTTCCTCAATCTAACCTCACCCTCATCCTCATCCTCCTAATCCTATCCTCATCCTCTTCGTCATCCTATCCTCGTCCTCATCCTCATCACATCCATATCCTCAGCCTCATCCTCATCCTCATCCTATCCTCATCCTATCGTCGTCCTCATCCTCATCCTATCCATGTCCTCATCCTCATCCTCATCCTCATCCTCTTCCTAAATCTATCCTCATCCTAATCCTCTTCCTCAATCTATCCTCATCCTCATCCTCTTCCTCATACTATCCTCATCCTCATCCTCTTCCTCATCCTATCATCATCCTCATCCCCATCCTATCCATGTCCTCCTCCTACTGTCATCCTCATCCTCATCATATCCTCCTCCTACCGTCATCCTCTTCCTATCCTCATCCTCATCCTATCCTCATCCTCATCCTCATCAGATCATCCTACTCATCCTCGTCGTATCCTCATCCACATCCTCATCCTCATCCTATCCTCGTCCTCATCCTACCCTTATCTTCATCCCCATCCTCTTCCTCATCCTATCATCGTCCTCATCCTTATCCTATCCATGTCCTCATCCTCATCCTATCCATGTCCTCTTCCTCATCCTCTAGCTCATCCTCATCCTCATCCTCTTCCTCATCCTATCATCGTCCTCATCCTTATCCTATCCATGTCCTCATCCTCATCCTATCGTCATCCTCATCCACATCGTCTTCCTCATCCTATCCTCGTCCTCATCCTCATCCTATCCTTATCCGCATCCTCTTCCCCATCCTATCTACCTCCTTATCCTCATCCTCATCCTCATCCATATCCTTCCTCATCCTATCCTCATCCTCATCCTATCCTCGTTCTCATCCTACCCTCATCTTCATCCCCATCCTCTTCCCCATCCCATCCTCGTCCTCATCCTCATCCTATCCTCATCCTCTTCCTCATCCTCATCCCCATCATCATTCTATCCTCTTCCTTATCCTCCTCCTTTCCTCATCCTCTTCCTCATCACCATCCTCATCCTATCCTAATCCTCGTC
>NC_032021.1:15289548-15289966 GCF_001865875.1 Lupinus angustifolius
ATTCCTCATCCTATCCTCATCCTCATCCTATCCATGTCCTCATCCTCATCCTATCGTCATCCTCATTCTCATCGTCTTCCTCATCCTATCCTCATCCTCATCCCCATCCTTATCCTATCCTCCTCTTCATCCTATGCCTCATCCTATCTTCGTCCTCATCCTCATCCTCAACCTATCCTCATCCACATCCCCATCCTCATCCTATCCTCTTCCTCATCCTATCCTCATCCTCATCCTATCCATGTCCTCATCCTGATCCTATCGTCATCCTCATCCTCATCGTCTTCCTCATCCTATCCTCATCCTCATCCTATCCATGTCCTCATCCTGATCCTATCGTCATCCTCATCCTCATCGTCTTCCTCATCCTATCCTCATCCTCATCCTCATCCTATCCTTATCCGAATCCACATTCTCA
>NC_032021.1:15290066-15291363 GCF_001865875.1 Lupinus angustifolius
TCCTCTTCCTCATCCTCATCCCCATCCTCATCCTATCCTCTTCCTTATCCTCCTCCTTTCCTCATCCACTTCGTCATCCTATCCTCGTCCTCGTCCTCATCCTATCCTCCTCCTCATCCTCATCCTCATCCTCATCCTATCCTCCTCCTCCTTCTCATCCTCATCCTCCTCCTCCTCATCCTTTCCACAGCCTCTTCATCATCCTATCCTCGTCCTCATCATATCCTCATCCTCTTCCTCTTCCTCATCCTCATCCTCTCTTCCATCTCAAACTCATCCTATCCTCATCCTCATCCTCATCCCCATCCTCATCCTCATCCTCATTCTCATCGTCCTCCTCCATGTTCTCCTACTGCTCAACCTATCCTCATCCTCATCCTCCGCCTCAACCTATCCTCATCCTCATCCTCTTCCTCATCCTCCTCCTATCATCTTCCTCATCCTCATCCTCATTCTCAACCTCTTCCTCGTCCTCATCCTCATCCTATCCTCATCCCCATCCTATCCTCATCCTCATCCTCATCCTCATCCTCATCTTACCCTCATCTTCATCCCCATCCTCTTGGTCATCCTCTTCCTTATTCCATCGTCGTCCTCATCCTTATCCTATCGTCATCCTCATTCTCTTCCTTATCCTCATCCTCATCCTCCTCCTCATCCTATCCTCAACCTCATCCTCGTCCCCATCCTCATCCTAACCTAATCCACGTCCTTATCCTCATTCTTTCCTCATCCTCTTCATCATCCAATCCTCGTCCTCATCCTCATCATATCTTCATCCTCATCCTCATCCTCATCCTCATCCTCATCCTATCCTCATCCTCGTCCTCATCCTCATCCTATCCTTATACTATCCTCATCCTCAACCTCTTCCAATCCTCATCCTCATCCTATCCTCATCCTCTTCCTCATCTTATCCTCGTCCACATCCTTATCCTATCCATGTCCTCATCCTCATTCTATCCTCATCGCCATCCTCAACCTCATCCTCATCCACATCCAGTCCTCATTCTCATCCTATCCTCATCCTATCCTCATCCTCATCCTCTAGCTATCCATGTCCTCATCTTCATCCACATCCTCATCCTATCCTCAACTTCATCCTCATCCTCATCCTCCTCCTCATCCTATCCTTATCCTTTCCTCATCCTGATCCTATCCTCATTCTCATACTCATCCTCTTCTTGATTCTATCCTCACCCTCATCCTATCCACCTACTCATCCTCATCATATCCTCATCCTGTCCTCCTACTCATCCTCATCCTTATCCTCATCCTATCCTCATCCTCATCCTCA
>NC_032021.1:15291463-15301166 GCF_001865875.1 Lupinus angustifolius
GCATTGACACAAGGAGATCAATTACTGGTTGGTGCTTCTTTTTGGGCAGTGCCTTGGTCTCCTGGAAAAGCAAGAAGCAGAACACTGTTTCACGATCCTCCTCAGAAGCTGAATACAGAGCACTTGCCATGGCTGCTTGTGAAGCTCAATGGCTATTGTTTCTCTTTAGAGATCTTGGCATAGCTCATCCTAAACCTGTTAGCATTTTCTGTGATAATAACTCAGCTTTACACATAGCTGCAAATCCTATCTTTCATGAAAGAACAAAGCACATTGATGTGGATTGTCATGTTGTTAGAGAGAGAGTTCTCAACAATACAATACATCTTCTTCCTATTCACTGGGTGTATATACTTTTTACTTTACCATTGTGCAAATTCCAATTTCAATATGAAAAGCATAATGTCTTCTTCTCTTGCTCTCTCAATTTTTATCTTTCTTTTCTAACTGTGTGAAGAATGAAGATTGTTTCAACTCCAAGGATTCAAAAGTTCAACCAATTGAAGAATGGATTGAAAATGATTGATTTAGTGAACTTTCCTTTTTTAGCATATTTTCAAAATTCTGTTTTCTGGTAATTAGTTTAGTTTCCCTTTTTGGAAAGTCTGTTATTTTTCTGTTTCTGTTTTCATTGTACAAATAGGGAGTTTGCTCAGCTTTTCTATTCAATCAATATGTTATCAAAGCATCATTCAATAAGAAATCAAAGTCTCTTTTCTTTCTTGAGTTTCATTCTTTCATTTGTTCATTATTTCTTCTTCTTGTTCTTGCACACCATGGGGAAATTCCTTTCACAAACTGGGTTCCTAAGAACATGTACTTTCTTCTATCAATAGAGTTTTAAGGTTGTAAATTTGTAAATCCTCTAAGACGTGTAAAAGTTACATCCTTTAAAAAACTATAAAACTTTCATATTCCTTTACTTAACAGCTTCAATTTTTCATAGAGTTTACTTTTGCCAACCCACTATACTTTGAGTTAACCTTTCTATATTGTGTTTTAGAATAATCTATGTATGAGATGTATTGCAGGTAATATTAACATATGTAATTTTAAAACTTTGGGGTAGATATTGCTACCATGTATTTATACTACAACAACGTCCTTGCCTTTTAGGTTGTGGCTGACATCACTACAACCATTATTATTTCTACAAAAATCTCTCATTGACATCGCCTCTGTTACAATAATCATCATATGTAACTATAAGCATTTAATTTTGTTGGACCCGTGTAAAAAAGATAAATAAATAAAGAGGGAATATTAAGTTTTGATTTGTAAGGGAAATAAAAAAAATTATGAAGAAAATAAAACATTATGAATATTTAGGGTGTGTTTGGTTTCAAGAAATATTTTCTATTTCTATTTCCTATTTTCATTTTTAAGAAACAATTTTCATTTCCATGTTTTCATTTCCTGAAAATATGTTTGTTATTATCATTTTCATTTTCATAACTATGCACTCTAAACTTTATAAATCAGGATAATTACTCTTGCAATGAATCCAATTCTAAATTCTAATCACTAAAGTAGTCAAACCAATGATTTTATAGAATGTCTACATATTTGATACTTGCATTTTCTTTCCAATGTATTTCATGTCAATAATACATTGAACATTTTTAGTTGTTGGACTTGGTCATTTGCTATTACAAAAGCGTGTGAAAAGTCATAATGAGCATCATGCAGTTGCAGATGCTCTCCAAAAAAGGTAAAATTAAAATAAATTACTTACGTACAAGTGCTATACTATTTAATTAAGGTTGTAGTAACATCAAGAAGCGTCAATTTTCATCCCTAAATCATATATTATCATAATCATCATCGAATTATTTCAACAATATCATAAGAGAGACGAAGAAAAGTTATTATGTTGAGAGATAAAAAATTAATTTTATTATGAAGATGTGTGATAGTAAGGACAAGGGAGGCCCTCATCAATTAATTTCAGCATTTTCTTGATTAGTGGAGAGTAATTGAAAATAATATTCCCCTCATTTCACATCTTTTGATGTTTAAGGTTATGCACATAGTTTCAAAAAATATTAAATGAAGTAAATATTCAATAAAATTTGAATAAAATAGTCACATTTAATACACATAAAAAACTGGATTAAAAATGAAATGAAAAAACATGTGGAGAAAATATTAGTAATAAATAAGGGTATAATTGGAAAGTAAAATATAAATGTATATTGGGTTTTCAAAACATCAAAAGATTTGAATAACATGAAAATGTTAAAACATCAAAAGATATAGATCGAATGGAGTAATAAAAGTCTTAAAATTTTCAATAAAATGTCATTGTCTTATTATTGAAAATATTGGAAATGATATTTTTTCATTTTCAAAATTTCCGGATGATGAAACTCATGTTTTAAAAAATATGAAATGAAAACAACACAACAAACATGCTTTCACCCTCATTTTCTGATTTCATTGAAAATGAAAACAGAAAATTGTCAAAACAAACACACCCTTAGTTTTCTAATTATATACATATTATCATTAGCAGCATGATTATTATGTGATTTTGCAGATGCATCAGAAAATTAATGACTCTTATAAAAATAAAATCAAACATGAATTAGTAGACACTAATGAACTTATAAATAAGGGTGGGAGATACACACTAGAAGAACTCAACAACACAATGCACACAAAATCTAAATTTTTTGATACACAATTTTCTGTGTCATACTCTTCATATGTGCAATCCCCAACACTAATATACTAACTTTTTGGTCGCAGCAGTGCTCCACATTTTTTACGACATTAACCTGCAAGATTGTACTGTAACTATTCTGTTTTTTCTTCTTTATATTATTTTCTTAGTTTTATTTTCAATATTCTTTCTAAAAGTAATTAATAATACTAGCACTATTAATACTAATATTATTATATAATTATTTTATTATTTTCATTTCTCCTAAGTTTTATTTTACATGCCGCTAACTAATTAATAATAAAGTTTAGTTACACAAAAATAGTTAAATATTTATTTAAAAGAAGTAGTTTTTTTATATATGACTATTTTAGAAACTTTAATAATGAATAACAAATAACATATTTTTAGTAAGTTATAATGAAGGTGGATGAGAGATCGCGATGATTCACCTCTTTTCCTTGGATTAGACTTGGATTAGAGATGACAAAAATATTCGACCAGTGGGTATCCGCAATGAGTATTCATAAAAATAACTTATGGGTGAGAACGAATATCATAATATCTGTCTTATGGGTATTCACCTATTTACAAATTTATTTTTCATTTAAATAATTTATATATATATATTACACTTTTTATTATTTATAAAATTAGAGTGGGGATCACTTTTTATCCTCACCATCAATTCTAGGGAAATCTATTGGTTTAGATCTACTCACTAATTCAAATTATCAGATTTCCCTAGAATTAATGGTTAGGATGAGGACTCAATTTAAAAAACTTATTTTGATATAATAAGTAATTAATAATAACTAATTAAAAATTATAAAATCCTCAAAATAAAAACAACAATAACAATAATAACAAAAAAAATATTTTCTTTAATAATAAATAATGATTGTTGAAGCAAATAAATATGAGTCTTTTCTTAATTAAGGATAGAGGAATGGTTGTCAGTATTCATTTCTTTTCCTTGACTCATTATTTCAACAATCATGATTTGTTGCTTATGTTTTTTTAAAATAGTTAAAATACACATAACCAATCAAACAAATTTCTTTCTTGAACTACTATGTAGTCTTGATTTTCATATTATACATACGAATGATTAGTAATAAAATAAACTCTTAAAAGACACAAGAATAAAAAAAAAATATTTTATCATTTATAATTAAATAATTAAAAGAAATAAACAAAATAATTTAGGATATAAACTAGTTCATTCAATTAGTAAGGATATTGCTTTAATAAAGATGCATGAGGTGTTAATATACCTATAATAGACTCCCCAGCTAAAATTCTAGTTCAACGACCAACAAATTAAAAAATGGGGTATACAGTGAGTTTTTTGCGTTTTGTCACCAAAAACATGTAACGAACCCAAATTTTTTTTGAAGGAGTAAGATATCCTCTCCATTAATTGAGAGACAAGTGCTACATAATATCACACAAAAAGCGACATGCAATAATACTGCTATCCTTTTGTTTACCATGAAATCACATTTTTGCTATTGAAAAATATGAGTAAAAATAATCACTTAACTCTCCATTAACCATTAATGGAAAGGATCCTTGTTCATTTTGAAGAGAGTGAAAATCACATTTCTCTCCTCTAAAGTCGTGTATAGCTTTTGATAAAAAAAAATGAAGACACTGCAATAATCATAATTACTACTACCCTCACTACAATCGCACAAATACCACATAAATCTCACTAGTCACTACCACTGCCTTGACCACTAGCACAACCATCATCTATATCCACTACCAACCACCACAGCCTCAACCATGCGCCATCGCCATTACCCTAATGACGACCACCACTACCTCAACAAAGCCAACACCTTGACCATCCCATAACTCTCTTGTTTAACACTATTAATGTCATCACCAAATCAACTATCACTATTGATGAGCACTATCATTATCCTATCGACCATTATTACTAACCAACATCACATCAACAGCCACCGTGGATTGACCATCCTCCATGTGCAAAATTGAAGGGTGTCATGAGATAGCAGACGATACTAAACGGTGTGTGACAACAATGACTGCAACCAAGAAACTATAAGGTTGATAACAACATTTTGAGAGGGAATTTACAAAAAAATTGAATCTCATATCATAAAACTTAAAACTAGTTTTGATTTAAAATTTCAAACTTAAGACATAAACCACTTCATATCGAGGTTGAGAAATAAAAAGATATATGTATTTAGTTTCTCAACGGAAGTTATGTATTTTCTCTTGATTATTTATCCATAAGGGTTAATATTAACAAAATTCATTTTTAGGTCAAGCATGCTAACAAGTATGTCCTAAGTACAAATTCAAAGATTTAAGAAATAGAATCTTTATATTCCAAATCATATCTTTAATATTTTAAAGATATTAAACATTTCATTTTGGAATGCAAAGCAACTACATTGAATCATTCAACAATATAACATTTTTAAGTACAAATTATCTGCCCGAATAAATATGCAAGTCTTTTTTAAAAACAATAATATTTTATAAATGAATACGTTTCATGAAATATCTTGAGTGACACGTAAAGCCTCGTGTGAAAACGTATTTTCTCCTTGGTAATAGTAATCCTACATTTAAAGGTGACTTCCATGCATTTTCGTGCAGATACTAGATCTAAGAGTGAGAAACTAAAAGGATAAATAATCAAACTAAAACAAATTGGGTTGGAGAAATCCTTTTGTTCTTATCAACTTTTGGGGATAGTGAAGGTTGCTCTTCATTCAATTTTGGTTATAAAACATGTCCCTTTACTGTGTCGTACAATACATTCCATTTGGGAACTTGAAAAAATCGTAATCGTTCTTAACCTTTGAGGAAAATGGGGAAAACAAAATTGGAACTGAAAGTGTTCAAGAAACTTTGTTCAAGCGCGTAGCCTTTTCTCTATGTGCTATATCTTTCTTCTTTTTTGCAACATATAATACTCCAATAATAGTAAAAGACATGTGAGACTGTGGTGAAAAGAGATCACAAGTAACTTGATGTACTCAATTCTATCTCATCTAATAATATAGCACCACATAAGTTTCTGTTATGTTTTCGTAAGGGAAATAAAATGTCGCACATGAATGAATATTTTTATGTAATACTATATTATTAGGCAAAATAGGTTTAGAATAACAAGTTGAGATGTGTGATATCCGCACTGCTACATATAGGGTATTGGCTTCTTGTGTGTATTGTGAAAGCTACATTTGAGTGATTGAGCACTATCAATATTGTTGATTATATAATAGACCATATGTTATTTACAAAAATAGTTATTTATCGCTTTCACGAAAATTCCATATCTATTTTTTACTTATTCTCACGTTCAATAATTGATGCCTTTCTTGTTATGAAGTATAGATATATAGGTAATGATATAGAGTGATGTTATATCTAAGTCTTAATCATACTAAAATGGTAAGCATTATTTTCTACACATGAAACTAATGTGTTATGAGAAACATCACTTTTTAATGGTCAGGAGAATTATTAAACTAACTTGTTGAGATGATATATTATTTTTCATCGATATAACCATATAAATATTGGATATCCCACATCAATAATGGATGGAAAATCTATTTTGTAAATAAGTAAAAAATAAAAACAGACCCGAAATGTATTTTTTATATGTCAACTTTGTTCATATGCATGTTAATTCACAATGTTTATTCAAGCTACATATGTTCTCAAAATTTTTAGGTCATGCAACATTATTACATTTTCAAATTTTCATTAAAAAACAAACTGAAGATAGTGACGTAGCTAGCAAACCATAGGACATTTCCTATTACAGAATAAAATTGCATAAAAAAATGAGGGTGAAAATTTACAAATGAGCAAAGACTAAGATGAAAATTACCTTCAACAAAATAAGATTCCGGTAGAGTAAGATATATATGATATAAAACAACTACATATGAAATATCTAGTCATAAAACATAGAAACAAAATTTTAAGGTAAAAACCAAGTAAAACTTGTTTATTTTTAGCTTAGTCAAGGCAAAAGTAATACTTCTTCATTTCTTATATTTTATTGTTTTAACTTTTTTTAAACTTTTTTTTAAAAGAAAATTCAACGATTAATCAACTTTTTTCCAATTCTTTCATCATTTAATAATTATATATATCATTAGTTAAGTCTATTTTTCCTCTATTAAGAAAAGAGAGATATTTTAGACCAACAAGATGTTGGTGTAATGATGTAAGTAAGGTTCCACTAGATCCCATGATGATTAAAAGGTCAATGATTTGATTCTTATGAACGACACTTGATTGGAGGGGAAATCATTTACCCCAAAAGAGATTAGTATTTTACTCAAAAAAGTGAAAAAATATCTTATATAGTACAAAAAAGATATTTTAGTCAAAATAAAATCTAGAATGGAAGGAGTACAAGTTATTATGGAGTAATATTTTTTAATAACAATGTATCGAAGCAGAAACTACCTAAACCCCGAAACTATGATTCCCTTTTACATTCCCAAATATCCCTTCCCAAGTCACGAACTGATAGCCAACTTTTCACGCAGATGAAGTGTTTGGATTATTATGAAAGAGTATTGGTATTGGTATACTCAATATGACAAATATTTAAAAATGTTAGTGATTCTTATAGGTGAAGTATCTATGTGCAAAAAGAAATAACACGATTCATGAATCTAAATTCCTCTTTTGGAGTATCAACAACATAATTCCTATGTGAATTCCTATCATGCTCCCCTCTAACTGAACCTTAGCTTCTAACTTTTTCTGCTTTCTCTATCTTGAACCACATGATGGACCACTCAAGCACTAAAGACATAAATTACTACTCAGAAAAGACCTTGCACGAAAGTAGAGTATAATGCATTTATCAAATTGCGGAACACATTACATAATATACTAGATATATTATATTAAACTACAGACTGCATTACTTGGCGCGGTTATAATTTGTGGCTCTCTTCCGAAGACTCATTGGTCTTTCCCTCAAGTTGGTCAGGTAAAGGTTAATGTGGATGGAAGTTTTGCTACTGGTTCTCAGGTTATGGGAGGAGGAGGTGTTGCTCGTGATCATATAGGTCGATGGCTTCTAGGGTTTTCTGCTAATTTTGGAGCTGGATCACCTATTTTATCATAGCTTTTGGCCATAGAGCAGGGATTTCAAATTGTTCGGAATTGGGCTATAAGAATGTCATTTTGGAGAGTGATTGTTTAGAAGCTATCCAACTTATTTTAGAAAGGACTCAAATTCGTCACTTTCCTATTCGGGGTATTTTTTCCAAGGTTCGTGCTTGGATCAGCCTTGAGTGGACTGTTGAAATCCATTTTGTGCTCGAAGACACTAATGTAGTGGCAGATTACATGGCTAAGTTTTGCTCACATTCATCAGAAGCGCTGAAGATTTGGCATTTGGTTCCAACTGGCTGCCAGCATCATTTTAATAGAGATATTTATTCTTGTTCTTAGTTTCTCTTTTGTTTTTTTTTCTCTTTCCATTGTACCAAAAATATATATCACACTATTGCAACATTGTATAAGAATGATGTAATCACATAGGTCTGCAATGCAATCGCATTGGACCATCAACAGTCTGCATTAGGCAACATCAAATTCAAAATCATTTTTTAATCATAAAACTTTTCACACCATAATGATTACAATCAACATCACAAAGACCACAATCTGCATTGTAATGACCATAATAAGAATAATCGTTACCTTAACCACAACATTTACTAAACATTTCTCACGAATTAAAAAAATATGCATGATCAATCACTTTCGGCTTAAGGTTAATGAAAATATGCCAGAAATCTCTGAATTGACCCAAATTTTCAGTAGTTAAAAACATCCAGAAGGTTCCTATTTCAAGCAAGAAAGATCTAAAAAAGTTAGTTGATTATGAACCTCAAGTTGACATTTAATGCTCTTAGCTAAAATATTCCCTTTAGAATAGTAGTATTTCTTATTGGACCAACATGATGAATTGGAGAATAGAAATTGTTGGGAATCATTCCTAATTAATATGGAAGCATGACCAATGAACCTTAGTACATAATCCATTATTGAATACATTTAATGATGGACATTCCAAAATCATAGAATTACTCCTTGACTATAGAAGACTATGTGTTAGGTATCAGTGGCTAAAATACACCTAGAAGGGGGTTGAATAAGTGTAGTGGTCAGAGTATCCGCTTTTCAAAAACAACAAATAATGCTGAAATAACCCCAGATTAATCGATTAACAGAGAAGGAATAATTGATTAACGCAAGCAATTTAATCGATTAAAATAGCTCAGATTACACAAACAGATTTAGTTTCTTGCACGACAATCAACTGAGATCGAAGCAAATATACAGAGCTAACATATATATCAGAGTTACAACAGTATAGTATAGAAACAGAATATTACAATTAAAACAATTATACAAAGTAATAATCGATTAAAGCAATAAAGAGAGAGAGGGAAAGAAAAAGCCTGCAACAAGGTTTTTATCCTGGTTCGTTTGCGGGTCCACTTCCAATTGCAACACTTAAACTCTTTCTTGAAACTAAAGAACCTTATCCCTTGGTTTGACTCCCTTCCTACCGCCCAAGAAAACCTTTCTTGCGGTGTAGCCGCAGCCAAGAACCTATTCTTTCTATCAAAATCTCAAAGCTAATGAAGATACAACACAATCTCGTTGGTGGTAAGACACCTTGAGATTCCCAAAGTTACAACACTTTTTACAACAAAAACATAGAGTAATCTAAAGCAATTACAATGCTCAAATTAAATAATTTAGATCTTACTCTACAACTCTAACACAAGTCTCATATAACATGATAATACATTAGTTTAAAAAAAATAGATTTTACATAATACAAAATCTTCACAAAAACATCAATGAATGCATGAACATGTGAGATGAAATGATGAGAAATTAAACATGAAATGCCTCTCAATCCTAAAGCATAGAAATCTCTCTTTTCTACTCTCACAAATGCAATGTCATATAGATGCAACAATTAACACAAAATATGCT
>NC_032021.1:15301266-15333592 GCF_001865875.1 Lupinus angustifolius
TCAACACTAAGTTTATGCCTAAGATGCACAGATAACATGTATATATATTATGCATGAACATATTATGAATGACATGTCTCAAAACTAAAATGATTTAATGTTTTATGCATATGAGACATGTATTGAGTTTACCTAAGCCTTAGACTCAACCTAAACTAATTACTAGTCTAAGTCTAATATCAATCTTGAGACTTAAGCATGTTGATTTTTTGATGATCTTCAAGCTCTTATGAAACACAAGTTGTCCTCATCAAAACCAAAACACATAGTGAGTAAGCTTTCCAAAGTGCTCCTTTTGACATGCGCACTTTCACTATGAAGTCACACTTAGAATGTTGGAGTAGCATTTTCAAGGCCTCTTGAAAGGATGACAACAATTAATCTTTCATTATGTCTTTATGATAAAGTCTTCTTCCCTTTCATTATGTAAAGGGGACTTGTGAGGAAGAGATGAAAAAGCAAGTGAGAAGAGCAACATAAAGAGAAAGTGAGAGAATTCATATCCACCATGGTATGGGACAAGTATTCCTAGTGATATACTAGATAGTTTGTAGTTCATCCTTTTTGATGAGATTGAGTGTTATCATCTTAGTGAGAGAGAGTTAAATATCACAATCTTTATATAGTGGATATATTTACTAGACTAGGTCTTGTGGTTGTTTACTTCTCAATTTGAAGACATTTTTCCATGTTATAGTTATTTGTGTCATTCTTCTACTACTCTCTATTTTATTTATCCACTTGGCGCTTCCACAAGTTCCCATTTTGATCACACTAGGGAGGTAAATTAGTTCTATTTTTTCCAACAATGGTCTCATAGCTCCTAGGTTCATTTGGGGAGCTTAGCGTGTACAATCTAAGATGGAAGAAGCTGCTAATGTTTCATTTAATGGAGACATGTTCAAGTTGACAGGTGATAACTATTCCTATTGGAAGTTCATGATGGAGGATCATTTATACTGTAAAGATATGCATGAGCCTATTTCTTGCAAAGAGAAGCAAGAAGGTAAGGGTGACAAAGATTGGGAACTTTCATATCGAGAAACTGTTACAATGATTCAGAAGTGTAATAGTAGAAGTTTATTTGAGCATGTGCCTATAAACACAAATGCTCATGAGTTAATGTAGAAACTTGAATCTATGATTCAAAAGAAAATCCCATCAGTAAAGCATTTATTATCAGAAAGCTAATGAAACTCGATTATAGAGATGGCTAGAGCATCTGATGTAAACCCTCCTAGGGAAGCCTTTGAATCCAAGGGCAAGAAAAGCCATGAAGATCCTATAACTAGGGTCAAAGCCATGTCAGAATCCCTTAGGGTCACAAAGGACACCATTGATCCTAGAGATCACATGGAGGAATGACATTTATGTCCTTAGGTGACATTTCAACTTTAGTTTATTTTATTTATATAAGTTGTAATAAATGAAAATTTAATTGCCATGTAGTCTTAGGATTTATGTTTATTTTCATTCACGTAATTTAGTTATTTAAATTGATGTAATTTGGGGTTGAGAAATTATTTATTTCCTTGTAAATTGGGCCAATAGTAGCTAAGTGGGTTAGCTTATGCTTGCCACAGCTAGACTATGTGTTTTCAAGTTGCATGACAAAAATGGAACAAGGAGACACGACTTAAGACAAGAGACATGAATCTAGGAAGATGTATGCCATTGGACATTCACATAAGAGAAGACTAAACGACTACAAAATAGGGAGTTCAACCAACTTGGTTTAGGGAGTTCTATTTTTATTTTCCTTGAAGATAAAGATGTAGAATTATTGAATTTCCTGGGCCAAATCAGTTTGGAGTTTAAATCAACACATGTTTAATCCTCAAGATAAGGAAATACATAAATCAAAGAGAATATAAGAAGTTATGGGGGACGGCTAACAACAAGGAACTCAAAGAGGAGTCACATTTCACTCAATTTTGAATTCAACCAACAACTTTGTTTTGACAAAATTAAAACTGAAATTGATCAACCAAATGGCCAAACCGTGTGATTCTTCCATGAGCCAATTCTCCTCTCAGTTCCAACCTTCCTTGAGCCTTGAGATCAAGTCATCACTAAATTATGAACCAAGCCATGGAGATTTTAAAATCAGGAGAGGTGTATGATTCTTCAAATAGATCAAGACTTAGTCAAGCTTTCAAGGCAACAACAACTCCAAAGATCTCAACCGAATTACATTAGTTAGGATTTTAACTTTTCATATTTTATTTTCAAAGTTAATTAGTTTTAGGACTTAGTCTTTATTTTTATTTTAGCTTGACAGTCTTTGCCTATTTATGTATTCATATTAAAATTACTGAAAATAAGTTGAATTTGATTAAACATTATATTTCTTTAGTTGAGAGATTTCTCCTAAGAACTTCATTGTTGGTCGTGGCCACCATTGATGAATTCTCATCAAGCTTCCTAGCTTGTGGTGAATAAGATTTGGCTTATCAAGTATCCATACTTGTGACGCCTCACCCTTCAACCTTTTCCACCTTCACAATTGCCTCATGCATAACATAAATCATACCCCATTTCATTCATTCAAATCGTGACCATATACTCCCCAAATTCATCCATTAATTCATCATCCATCATCATCCAACCTTGAACTAACCCTACTCATATATTCATATCAAAACAGCCCTAAATTCCTATCTAAAATCTATACAACTGTGGCCTAGACTAACCTACAAAATCTACAAACACATACCCTAACACATCCCTCAAAGTCGAGCCAAATTACTAACCTAAAACCCTAGTTCCATAATCCAATCAAGTCCTTATATCACATACCCAACCAAAAATATAACCTAGTCTATTTACCCCACACATCTAAATCAAATAACAACCAAAAACTCTAAAATTATATCATAACCGAATCCTAAACTTAGAAACTCTAGTTTTCAAGTTATTAAACGATCTTAAACAAAGGCACTCCCTAAAGGTTGTCATCAGCATGATGGAGCACTTAAATACATTCAAGGGACTTTTCAATCAATTGATAATAATAGATATGAAGATAGATGATGAGCTGCAAGCACTTTTGCTACTAATTTTATTGCTTGAAAGTTCAGATACATTACTAGTCACGTCAACAACTCAGTCCCAAATGGGAAGATCTCAATAGATACTATTTTAGACAATCTATTAAATGAAGAATTCATAAGTAAAGAACAAAATACATCCTTCCATTTTAAAAAAAAAAATGTTGTGGAGAAACGAGAAAGATGTGAAACTCATAGGAGAAATTGATCTCATAGAAGAAGTAAAAGTAAATTTAGAGGTCACTTTAAATATCACATGAGGTAAGTAATGTGTTATTATTGAAGTAAAAAATGACATAAGAGATCTGAATGCGGGTCAATGATTAGGGATAAAAAATCTAGGAATGTACATGAACATTTAGTGGATCCAAGGAATAATAGTCAAAAGCCTACCACAGACGTCACAACAAACAATGATGCTCTCCTTGTTGGAGAAGAAAATCCCATTAATGTTGCATATGATAATTTTTCTTGGATTGTTGATTCGGGTGCTACATTACATGAAACTCAACCTGAAGTTTCTTCTCAAACTACAAGAAAGACGATTATGGTATTGCAAAAAGGGGAAACCATGTTAAAGCAAGATTTTAGGAATTGGTGATATCATGTTCCTAACACACACATGAGGCAAGTTTGTATTCAAGGAAGTGAGACATATCCTAGATATGCATCTCAACCTTATCTCAACGAATAAGTTGGATGATGTTGGTTTTGTTAGTCACTTCGGTTCTAGAAAGTGGAAACTTTCAAAAGGCAACCTAGTCATTTCTAAAGGCTCAAAGGAAGGATCTTTATACATCATGCAATGAGGAAATTGTTCTGGAGAAGCAAATGTTGCTACTGACTCCAAATATTATTAGCATAGACGATTTGGGTACATTAGTGAGAAGGAACTTCATATGCTTGCCAAAGACCATCTTCCATGTATAAAAGGTCAAATATTAGATTTGTGTACTGATTATCTTTATGGTAAACAACACAGAGTCACTGTTCAGAGATCACACAATCCGTAATAGAGAATTAAAGTACTTGAACTAGTGTATTCAGATATGTGTGCATCATTTGAAAACTCCCTTGGAGAAGCCTATTACTTTGTTACACATATAGATATTCACTCGAGAAGAGCATGAGTGTACATGTTGAAAAGCAAAGATCACGTACTATCAGCATTCAAAGAGTTTCACGCATTAGTGGAGTGTGAGAATGGGAAGAAGCTAAAGTGTGTAAAAGCGGACAATGATGAAAAATATCACGATCCATTTGAAGTTTACTAAAAGGCTTATGGTATCAAACTTGAGAAGACACCACTAAAGAATTCTCAACTAAATAGAGTAGCTGAGAGGGTGATATGTATGTTGCAAGATGTCAATCTCCCCAAGTCTTTCGATGGTGAAGAAGTGAAGATTGCAACAGTTCTCATAAACCTGGCACCTTCAAGACCCCTGAATAGAAAAAGTTTGGGATAAGCATGGTACAAGAAAAAGGTATCCTTCAACCACTTAAGAGTATTTAGATATAGAGCCATCACTCACATTCCAAAATATGAGGGAAATAAGTTGAATGTTAAGATCAATGAGTACTTTTACCTTGGGCTCCAATGGATACCTTTGGGTAGAATAAGGGATCCAATAAACAAGAAAATTGGGAGAAGTAGAGATGTTGTGTTCTTAGAGGAACAAATTATCAAATATTTTCAGAAGAAAAATCAATGTCAGTCACAAGTTTGCATTTGTTCAAGGGGAGAGATTCCTCAATAGATAGATCCAGATCATCAGATAGATCTAGAATAGATAGACCAAGAAGTAGATCTTCCTCACACACATGAGATAGAACTTGAACAGATTAATGAAGACCCGGATCATGATAAAATGGTGGCAGACACACAAAATGTACCACAAACCTAAGCTAACAAAACTTCAAATGCAAGTTGAACTAAGGCGCTCTAAAAGAGGCAGAATACCTTCTTCAAAGTATCCTAGAGAAAATTATATCACATTGATAGACAATGGTAAATCTCAAGACTTCTTAAATGCTATGCAAACAATTGAGAAAGAATAATGGGTTAATGACATGGAAGATGAGATGAACTCTTTACATGAGAACCAGAATTATGATATAGTGGAGTTGCCCAAAGGTAGAAAATCCTTTAAAAACAAATGGGTTTATAGGCTTAAAGTTGAAGAAGGAAGCTCGAGCCAAGGTACAAAGCTCGGATTGTTGTGAAATGATGCAATCATAAGAAATATGTTGATTTTGATGAGATATTCTTATCAATGGTGATGTGTTCCTCCATAAGAGTAGTTATAAATCTAGCAACTAGTCTGGACTTAGAAGTTGAACAACTTGATGTCAAAACAACTTTCCTACATTGAGACATCAAAGAAGAACTCTATATGGAGCAACTAGAAGGTTATGAAGAACTGGTCAAGGAACATTTAGTGTGTTGTTTGAAAAAGAGTTTGTACGGTCTGAAGCAAGTACCCATACAATTGTATAAAAAGTTTGAATCCTTCATGACCAAGCACAATTTCAAGAACACAACTGATGATCATTGTGTATTCACCAAAAAGTATGAAGATGGAAACTTTATTATACTATTATTATATGTTGATGATATGTTAATCATTGAGCTTGACAAGACTAAGATTGTTCGTTTGAAGAATGCTTTAAGCAAGTATTTTGAAATGAAAGACTTGGGTCCTACAAAACAGATCCGTGGAATAAGGATAATTAGATATTGTTCCAAGAAGTTGTTATGGCTATCACGAGAGAATTATATTGAGAAAGTTCGCAAATCCTATTAGTATTCCACTTGTTGGACATTTCAAGTTAAGCATAATGTAATGTCCAACTAGTGTTGAAGAAAGGAAAGAAATGAGCATAATGTCTTATTTCTCTATGGTATGAAGCCTAATGTATTCCATGATTTTTACAAGACCAGATATTGCCAATGTAGTTGAAGTTGTAAGTTGGTCCTTATCCAATCCCGACAATGAGCATTGGAATGCAGTGATGTGGATATTAAGATATCTTAGGGGAGCTACCAAAAGATGTTTATGTTTTGGTAATGGAGATCATGTGTTGGTAGGATACAAAGACATTGACATGGCTAGAGATGTGAACTCTAGAAAATCCACTTCAGGTTATGTAACTATCTTTGCAGGGGAGTCGTATCTTGGCAATCCAAGTTATAAAGATATGTTTCATTATCAACAATTGAAGCAAGGTATATTGTAGCATCTAAAGTTGGCAAGGAGATAAAATATATGAAAATATCTTGCATGAATCAGGTCATGCTCAAGAAAGATATGTTTTGCACTATGACAACCAATTGCGATACACCTAGCTAAGAATCCTACACTTCATTCTCAGATAAAGCATATTGACTATTATTATCATTGGATGTGAGATGCTTTGAAGAATGGTGAGTTGATGTTAGAGAAAAATCATATATAGGACAACTGGTCCAACATGTTGACCAAGATAGTTTCAATCAAGAAGTTAACAGATTGTTGCAAAGATATAGGACTAGTGATGCCCTTCAATTAATTCGAGAAGGGGATATTTGTTGAAATTCTTCCTAATTGATGTGGAAGTGTGACCAATGAACTTTGGAAGATGATCCATTTAATACCTTTAATGATGGTCATTCCAAAGTCTTGGAATTACTCACTCACTCTTGAAGACTATGAATTCCAACTTAGAAAGTTAGAACAGCATTTTCAAGGTATCTTGAAAGTAAGATAACAATTAATCCTTCATTATATCTTGATGATGAAGTTTTCCTCCTTTTCACTATATAAAAGGAGATTGGGAAGAGATGAACAAGCAAGTGAAAAGAGCAACATACAGAGAATGTAAGAAAGTTTATATTCACCATAGTGTGAGATTAGTATTTCGAGTGAGGTACTAGCAATAGTTTGTATTTCATCCTTTTTGGTTGAGATTGAGTATTATACTCTTAGTAAGAGATAGTCAAATATTATAATCTTACAATATACAGTGAAAATATTTTTTGGACTATGTCTGGTGGTTGCTTACTTCTCAAATTTTAGCATGTTTTTCTATGTCAAAATCCTTGGTGTCATTCTTCTTATATCCTCTATTTTATCTACTTGTTGTTTCCACAAGTATCTATTTTACATTAAATAGAGGAAGAAAATTGATTCTAAATTTCTCCCTACAAATGAATGTGAAAGAAAATGTGACATCAATATTTATAGGCACTTATTTTGGATACTTGAAACAAAAATCCAAGAAAGCGGCTTGTTTATTTTAACCATGTGCTTAGCTAGAGAAAAAAAGTGTTGTTTCTTTCAAGTAAAATGGTATTCTTAGCTGGTTAATATTCACAGTTAGATACCCTAGGCCTAAATTTTCAAATGAGGTGTATAAGTCTGACAAAATAGAATGACATTTTGCATATGGTTTCTGATATGGGAATTTTGTATCAATTTGGGTTGATTGATGTTAAAGGAAGTGAGAAGCATATGATTTGAATTCATGTGAATAAAAAAAAACATTATGGGAGGGTCCATTGATTAGTCTTTACCAATAATGATAATGATTGGAAAAATGTTATGTTTTTTTTTATCCAAGTTGATTTGATTTTAGATTTATTCCTACTTTTATAATTTATCTTCGTTCTTAAATATTTTAAAAGTCTGGTTATACTCCATATCATTTTGGAGATAAAGTATATTATATCAATATCATATAGATGTAATGATAGTATTAGTCACGTCATCAATTAACTACCATACAAATTAAAATTAAACTTTTGGAACTAAAACCGAAACTAAACAAAAAATAATTTTGTAAAACTAAAATTAAAATCAAGCATATTTGTAGGAATCAAAACATATTTAACAAGAAAAAATATATGAGACCTCCATTTTCATGTATAATTAATGTGATACTGGAGTTTTATGTATAAGATTTTTAAAAAGTGCAATATTGATTATGATTAGGATAGAAGGTAGCCACAAGCTTATCATTTTCGAATGACATGTTAGTATCATTTTCAAATGACCATTCCCTTACATCCTCACTATTCATTATTTATTAAGTATTATTTCATGTAATGAGTCAATAATAATTAAAAATGAATGATAGATAATAAGGTAAATGTATAAAATTCTTATGCTATTAGTATATACATTTTTTTCTCAAAATAAAAAATAGCACGATGCAATATTTTTATTCTTTATATGTAATGTAATGACACTTTTATTAGTAAAAACAAAGTCAATAACTGTATCCTTATAATAGAAGATAAATTATCTCATTAAATTCACTTTGTTCATGTCTTATCTTTTCTCTAATATATTTTAAAATAAAAACTTTTTCAAATAAAGAAAAATAAGATACATGTCAAACATTAATTAAATCTAAGGCGATAAATTATTTTATAATATTATGATTGACTTATATCTCTCTAAAAAAAGATTATTTTCCCACTATTTATACCCCCATTTCCCCTTATTCACTCCTCAATTCAAACAAATCCCAAATCATTCTCTCTCTTACACATTCATCTCTCCACAAAAGTCAATTCTTTCAACTATACACCATTTCTCATCCTCTCTAACCTAGCTTGGTGCCTATTTTTCCATAACCAAAACAACAACAAAAAATGCATAACATTTGTCTGAACATGCCACCAATGGTTCAAACCATTGACCCAGAGGACTTTTTCACACGTCGCTGCATATGGGTCAATGGACCTGTAATAGTTGGTGCAGGTCCTTCAGGCCTTGCAGTTTCAGCTTGCCTCAAAGACCAAGGTGTTCCATTCATAGTGCTCGAAAGAGCAAATTGCATTGCATCTCTTTGGCAAAACCGAACCTATAATCGTCTCAAACTTCACCTTCCGAAACAATTCTGCCAACTACCCAATTTCCCTTTCCCTGAAGATTTCCCTGAATACCCATCAAAATTTCAGTTCATAAAGTACCTTGAGTCCTACGCAAACCACTTCAACATAAACCCACAGTTCAATGAAACAGTGCAATCTGCTAAGTATGATGAGACCTTTGGGTTGTGGAGGATTAAGACCATTAGGAAAAGTCACTTAGGTAATTGTCTTAATGAATATGACTACATTTGTAGGTGGCTGGTGGTTGCTACGGGCGAAAATGCAGAGAAAGTTGTGCCTGAATTTGAAGGGTTGGAAGAGTTTGGTGGGAATGTTATGCATGCTTGTGATTATAAATCTGGGCAGAGTTATAATGGGCAGAAAGTACTTGTTGTTGGGTGTGGAAATTCTGGCATGGAAGTTTCCCTTGATCTCTGTAACCATAATGCAAGACCAACTTTGGTCGTTAGAAGCTCTGTGAGTACTCTAATTTTCCTTACATTCTATTAATATTCGAAAGTCACGTTATTCTTCGATTTTTTTCCTCCAAAACCCAACTCGCAAACAGACACGCATGAGGAGTATAGCTCATTCTTTTAGTGCTTAAGGGATTCAATCTCTTACCACTTAATTGTTGTAAATTTTGACTGTTTTATTTTCTTTTGGCCAACAGGTTCATGTGTTGCCAAGAGAAGTTTTTGGAAAATCAACTTTTGAACTTGCAGTCAAGTTGATGAAACATTTTCCTCTTAAGGTGGTTGATAAGATATTGCTAATTCTAGCTCGTTTGATTTTGGGAAATATGGAAAAGTATGGTCTTAAAAGGCCATCAAAGGGGCCTTTAGAGCTGAAAAACACTACAGGGAAGACCCCTGTGCTAGACATTGGAGCACTTAAGAAAATAAGATCTGGTAAAATCAAAGTTGTTTCTGGAATCAAAAGATTCTTGCCAGGGAAAGTTGAATTTGTTGATGACAGAGTTCTTCAGATTGATTCTGTTGTTCTTGCTACTGGCTATCGCAGCAATGTACCATCATGGCTAAAGGTTAGTTATTCTTTATATTTTATATTAAAACAACAACCACCAAGTCTTTATCCCATTAGATATGGTTGACTAATGGAATGAGCAATATCATAATTTATATCATAAATCATATTACTTTCTTTATATTTCTCCCCCTCTTTTATTTCTCTTGCATCGTTTTTGTTTTGATAATCTTATATAGATCTTTATACACATACATGTGCTTTGTTTTTCCTACCTCTTTTAACTACTAAATTGTTATATGAATGCAATAGGTTCAGTTGTTTTGTTCTCTCTCTTAGCCATGTTTTTTACAAAGGCATCTACCTTTTTTAATAAACTTTATCCTTTGAATTTTTCAGAATTGTGTAGGCAAATTGTAGATACTTGGTTACTTAATAACCACATGTTGAGATATTAATGATGTTTCCTCTTATAGGGACAAAGGGACAAGTAAATTTAGATGTAGATATGAAAATGTAAAAGCTAATTTTATTTTTGTTAAGCTAATTTAGATCCCGGAAATAAACTCTTCATATGAGGGGTAAAATTGTACATATCTATCCTTCTCGGACCCCACTAAGTAAGACCATATGTACTTGGCTACAATTTTTAGGTAATTTAGAAGCTCAATGGACTAAAATAGTATGTTATGATTGAACAGGAGAATGAGTTCTTTTCCAAAGATGGGTTTCCAAGAAATCCATTTCCAAATGGATGGAAAGGAAGTGCTGGTCTTTATGCTGTTGGGTTCACAAGGACAGGTCTTTCTGGTGCATCTTTGGATGCAATTAGTGTCTCACATGACATTTCCAAAAGCTGGAAAGAAGAGACTAAACAGAAGAAGAAATCAGTGGCTACACGCCACAGAAGATGCATATCACACTTCTAAAAGATTCACTTTCAAGATAAACATTTTGGGCTTGTTTAGTTTCTTTTCTTTGGTTTGGTGTTGATCAAATACAAAATAAACAAAATGGATAAGTTATAAAGTGAATGTAGAGTTCCATAAAAGAAAATAGCACACACAAAATTTAGCCCTCTCCTTA
Source organism: Lupinus angustifolius (assembly GCF_001865875.1). NCBI lineage: Eukaryota > Viridiplantae > Streptophyta > Magnoliopsida > Fabales > Fabaceae > Lupinus > Lupinus angustifolius. The sequence goes on from NC_032021.1 coordinate 15,312,247, forward strand.
AGATTACCCACTATTTGAAAATAATCTGGCCATTATTTTTGTACAAAGGAAGATGAGGCTTATTTTGGTTATTGTTTTTTAGTTGTATGGAATATTGTTTCATACTCTAATGATTATTGTATCACAAATTTTATATGTTTGAATAATGAAGTCAAAGCTCTTTCTCTATCTACTTCTCAAATAATCTGATTTATTGTCTTTTGTTAAACAAAAAATGATGTTCTAATTGACTAAAAATATATAATTAATTCATAAATTTATTAAATTAAATATTTTTATAATCAATGACAAGTAATAATATGGGGTAAGAAACATTTTGTTTAGGATACACTCTCCATCAACATGTTAGTTTCATCATGGGCTTTCTCTCATCCAATAGAGACTCAATAAATGTTGACTAAAGGAGAATAAAACATATCTTAGGCCCTTCTATATTTCCATGTTACCTAGCACATGCATAGATCCTTACTAAAGAAAATGAATGTCAGATTCGATGAAATCTTAACGAATTTGAGAAGGAAAAAACAACTTTTGTTTCAATTGTGAATTTGAGTTGGTTGAGACTGAAAAATGTATTTAATATTTATATTTAAATAAAAGATCCAAATTTTAAATTAAATAGAGTCATGTAATAATTTAAAAATAAAATATAAATATTATATTTGTATGAGTTGAGATAAAAAATAGACATGTAAGTTACAATAAATCAAACTTTAATTGATCAAAATATTTGTTTTTATTTTTACTACTATATATTTATTTTTTAATTTTACTTATTTTTATTTTCTAGTATGCAAATGTCATAACTGTATACTCTACAATCAAATATCAAATTCATTGAACATTATTGAATTACCATGAATTATTGATATGTGTGTTTAAGTCTACTAATTACTCATGCAATATACCTTTACATTTGAATTAATATACATTATTTTCATATGTATAATTACGTTGAAATTGAATTTATTGAAATTATATTATCTCACTGTTACAGAAATTGAGATACATGTGTATTACTAAAATTGAGTTTATCATAAACTATTGTCCCACCATTATTGAAATTTAATTTATTGAAATTGTATTTTATTTTATTGAATAAGAAACTCGTGCATTACTTCATTATGCAACATTAAAACCTAAATGATAATTTTACATTCTAGTTTCCATATGTTCTCTCTTGTAACCTTAGAATAATTTAAATATAAAATGATATTAATAATGTAAATACATTTTATAATAATGTCAATAAATCTTGTTTTAATAATTACTACATAAGTCATATGTAGAATTGTATATAATTATGTAATAAAGAAAGAAAAAATATTTATAATGCAAAAAAACTAAACTCATAAACAGAAGTAGTGTCTTAAGCTATTCTCTATTTATATTTTATTTTTAGTATTATATTTATTTTATAATCATTTTATTTTTATTTTCTAGTTAGTTACTATTTTTAATTAATTGTTTTTTTTGAATAATTACCATTTTTTATCTTTATTTTATATCATTAGTTTTCAAACATTGAATTCCTTATTTGTTACATAATTATGAATTAGATATGATTAAGTTTTAGTTTTAATAGTCATTTGATTTTTAAATCGTCTTTTTCATATTTGAATAGCATTGATGGTAAGAATATATTAGTAACATTGATAGTCATAAATATTAATAGGTCATCTTTAAGATTCCATTAGAAATCAAATATTTTCTTGTTGGTACTATGATACTTAAGAATGATTCTGATGTACGATTTCTTTTCATTGAAATTAATAGGAATTTTGACTTAATGTGTGTATAAAAATAAGGATTAATGAGTCAAGTTTTTTTACATGAAAAAAATGAGATACCTTATTCATAAAGAAAAAAAACTTGCTTATTATACTATGAACCGTATATCTCAATGAATTTGATTAAAGTATCTTCAATAATTATTTTTTCAGATAATAGTTGAAGAAATGTTTAAGGGTATAATAGTACACATGTTTCTTTTCTTTCTCAACAAAACTTAGCGGCTAAGTTCCTAGACAAAATAGCAATATATTGTAAGTAACATAATACAACAAAGAACAAACTCTTCACCGTTTTTTATTATATTTAGTTGTTCCATAAGACAATTCATATATCTTGTTTGAGAAAATAGCAATTCGTTTAAAAAGAAAAATCTATAAACAAAATAAAATATGCACATAGAGGAAAAACTAAACTACATATAAGGCTTCAAGGAAGACAACTCACTCCTAGAGTAAGAACGAATCTACAAAATAAAAAAAAACCAATGAAAATATATATAAAATTAGAACATATCTATAAAATAAGAACAAATCTACAAAATAAACAAAGAAAAAAAACAATGAAGAAGAAGAGAGAAATTGTTGAAGAGAAGAAGAGTGGAAGATTGATAAAATGAATGAGTGAAAAGTACAGAGAGAATGAGTGACGAGACATGAGAGAAAAATATGGAAGAGAAGAAGATTCACTTTATTTTTGGAGAGTGGAAAAGTCACTTGGATTTCAAATCTCTTCATTGAGAAAATATTAATTCTTTTGGAAAACAAATCTATAAACAAAATAAGAGATGCACTTAGAGAAGAAACTAACATGTATAAATGCTTCAAGGGAGACAATTCACTCTTGGAATAAGGAACACATCCATAAAATAAATGAAAAAATCATTGAAAACAATTGTAAGAACATATATAGAAATAAAAACGGATCTATAAAATATTAACATATCTATAAATAAAAACATTTCTACACAATAAACAAAAAAAAGCAATGAAGAAGAGAGAGAAATTGTTGAAAAGAAGAAGAATGAAATAGTGATGAAATGAATGAGTAAAAAGTAGAAAGAGAACGAGTGATGAAACGTGAGAAAAAATATGGAAGAGAAGAAGATCTACTTCATTTTTTTGGATGTTGAAAAAATTATCTAAAATTCAAATCTCTTCTTTGGGAAAATAGTGATTCTTTTGAAACAAAAGTATGTAAACAAAATAAATGATACACATAGAGAAAAATTAACCTGCATAAATGCTTCAAGGGAGACAACTCACTCTTGGAATAAGGAACATATCTACAAAATAAATGAAAAACCATTGAAAAAATCAATAAGAACATATTTAGAAATAAAAACAGATCTGCAAAATATTAACATATCTATAAAATAAGAACATTTCTACACAATAAATAAAAAATGCAATAAAGAAGAAGAAAAATAATTTGTTGAAGAGAAGAAGAGTGAAAGAGTGAAAAATGAAGGAGAGGAAAGTAGAGAGATGAAAAGATTTGAATGTTATTAATGGATGTTAAAATGGTAGAGTTATGCATGAATCTTGATAAAGCAAAAAAAAAAGAATGAGAAAATCATTCATTGAATGAATGAATTGAATCTTGAATGGATAATATTCTCATTATTGAATTCAATGAAAAAATGAGTCAATATGACTTATTTATACAAGAGAAAAGAGGAAAAAGAAAGATTGTAAAACAAACAACTAACACAAATTTAACTAGCTAATTCATAACTTCCTAATTCATAACTTCCTAACTAACAATTATCTTCCAAAGTTAACCTCTAAAATATCTTTAATATCCCCTCAAGCTAGTGAGTGAACATTCTTAACTCCCAGCTTGCCATTGATAATCACAATCCAAATTCTTATCTTGATCATACCATTAACAATATTCTAAGTGATTTGCCTAGGCATAACATGTTCAAACAAAGCATGATAGCCAAGACAAATGATGATGTGCTCAGCCTCAATTATGATGTGTTTGTGATAGAAGCAGCCAGACCTAGAATCAATGAGCATGGATTATCCACAATCAGGGACAATAACCACACTGCCAGGAAAGATGATGCACAATTTATGTCTCCCACCTTGCTCCTAACCTAGTCAGATCATATGCATCAGGCCAGGGTGCATCAGATGCATCAGATGCATCAGAACCAGGCCAGGGCGCATCAAATGCATCTGCACCAGGCCAGGGCGCATCAACACTAGGGCAGATCTAATCTAGACACACATCAGGCCACTCAAGCCACTCATAAAGGCAAGGTCACTCATAGCACTCATCAAACCAAGGTTCATGCTAGGCACGTTACTCTGGTCAGAATTAAAGGCTTAGGATTAATGGACTTTTTGTTACTTGCAGCTCAAGTTGTCATTGTATTGGTAAATTTCATCATATTTAACATATATAACATGTGCTAATTAGTTAGTTGATTAGTTAGGCAAGTTGCTAACGAGTTGTTATGATTTCTCTTGCCTATAAGTTTAGCAAATCATATTTGTATATTAATTCAATTCAATTTAATTCTAATAAAGTGAAAGTATTCCATTATTATCCTTCATCTCTTTTGTTCTTAAGAATTCTTCAATTAAGAAGAAGTTTTGTTTTTCATTCCTCCATTCATTTTTTCTTTGATGGTATCAGAGCTCTTTCAAGAGCTCTGCTAGATTTATCATGTCATTTCATACATCTTCTAATGCCAATGTCACGTATACCTACCTAAATCTAACCCAAGATCCTAATTCCCCTTATCATGTGCATCCTTCAGAAAACCCAGCAAGTGCCTTGGTTTCACCTCCTCTAAATGGTGAAAATTATCACCAATGGGAAAGAGCAATGAGGATGAGTCTCATATCCAAACAAAACTGCCTTTTGTTGATGGATCAATCGAGATGCCCGCAAAGACTGATCCAATATTTAGAGCATGCGAAAGAGCCAACAACATTGTGATCTCATGGATAACAAGATTAGTGACACCCTCAATTGCACAAAGTGTCATATGGATTGACAAAACTTATGAAATATGGGATGAGCTGAGTGAAAGGTTCTCTAAAGGAAACCTTTACAAGATTGCATAATTGCAAAAGACCATCACCAATTTCACACAGGGAGATCTTAATGTATCCAACTATTTCACAGAATTGAAGACCCTCTTGGATGAACTTGATAACTTTAGGCCCATGCCAAAATGAAAATGTGAAGTGCAATGTTGTGGTGAAGTAATCTCTGATGTGAGAAATCATAGGATAGAAGATAGAGTCATAGTCTTTCTTAGAGAACTTAATGATTCCTATGGTGGAGTCAGATCTCAAATAATGATCATGGACCCCTTACCCAACATGAGTAAGGTATTTGTCCTGATCATTGAACAAGAGAGGCAGATGTATGGCCAAGAATTGGAGTCTAAAGCCATGATTGTCTCAAACAATTAGAGAAAGGGAAACTATTCAAGAAGAGGTCAAGGTTCAGGAAGATCTTTTGTGCAAACTAACTCTGGAAGAGGGAATTCCAACACCTCAAGAAGAGGGTCATGGAGAAAGAATTCAAGAAATAGCAAATTTTGTACTCATTGCAAGAGGAGTGGACATATAGTGGAGACATGCTACAAGCTACATGGATTCCTAGCTAACTTTGGTAAAAATGACCAAGTTCTTTTAGTTGTAAGTTCAAGAATGGAAGATCGGGGATTAGGACAACAGACAGACCAAAATGGCCATGTTTATGAACTGAAGAAGGAGCAGTATCAAAGATTGATAAACATATGGAATCAACCTAATGAAGAGGCTAATAAATCATGTCAGAATGATCCTACTACCATCACTATCAATGTTCTATCAGCCACATCTACCAACTACAGTAATCAAATAACAGGTAATTCTGACCCTATTAATTCTTTTGTCAATTAGATACTGGTCAGTGGTGCCATAGACCACATAAGTTTCAATTTAAACAACTTTTCTGCCTACAAAGAGATAAAACCTATTAGGGTAAGATTACCTACTGGAAATGAGGTAATAGCCAACATCTTTGGGACTGTTTCACTTTTCCCTAAACTTTTGATTCACAATATCTTATACTTGCCAAATTTTTCATACAATTTGATATTTGTATCTAAACTTTCTTTGAATTGCAAATATGTGTTGTCTTTTGATGCTAATTGTTGTGAAATCCAGGAGAAGAAGCCTTGGTGGATGATTGGTTCAACTAAATCAATTAATGGACTATATGTCTTAAAAGTCTCTAAGCACTTACATCATGTAAACTTTTCTGCTTCTGTAACTAATTCAAATATATGGCATTTTAGACTAGGACATGCATCACACATTTGTATGAATGAAGTAAAGAACATTTTTCCTTTTGTAGACTACAATAAAGATTATATATGTGATGTTTGTCATCAAGCCAAACAAAGAAAGTTACCTTTTCATTTAAGTAGCACTCATTCTTCACATAGTTTAGAATTGATACATGTTGATATATGGGGGCCCTTTTCTTTGGCCTCTGTCCAAGGACACAAATATTTTTTGACAATTGTTGATGATTTTAGCAGATATACCTGGGTATATCTAATGAGATCTAAGGCTGAGACCTCCAAAAGCCTACAAGATTTTCTTTTAATGATAGAAAACCAACTTAGTCTTAGGGTTAAGATTGTTAGGAGTGACAATGGCCCTGAATTCAATATGAAACTTTTCTATGCTAGTAAAGGAATTCTGCATCAAACCTCATGCATTTATACTCCCCAACAGAATGGAGTAGTTGAGAGAAAATATCAACACCTTCTGAATGTAGCTAGAGTTTTGTTGATAGAAAGTAAACTCCCTAAGATCTATTGGTCATTTTCTTTAAAACATTATGCTCATATAATCAATAATTTAGAAATAAAAACAGATCTGCAAAATATTAACATATCTATAAAATAAGAACATTTCTACACAATAAATAAAAAATGCAATAAAGAAGAAGAAAAATAATTTGTTGAAGAGAAGAAGAGTGAAAGAGTGAAAAATGAAGGAGAGGAAAGTAGAGAGATGAAAAGATTTGAATGTTATTAATGGATGTTAAAATGGTAGAGTTATGCATGAATCTTGATAAAGCAAAAAAAAAAGAATGAGAAAATCATTCATTGAATGAATGAATTGAATCTTGAATGGATAATATTCTCATTATTGAATTCAATGAAAAAATGAGTCAATATGACTTATTTATACAAGAGAAAAGAGGAAAAAGAAAGATTGTAAAACAAACAACTAACACAAATTTAACTAGCTAATTCATAACTTCCTAATTCATAACTTCCTAACTAACAATTATCTTCCAAAGTTAACCTCTAAAATATCTTTAATATCCCCTCAAGCTAGTGAGTGAACATTCTTAACTCCCAGCTTGCCATTGATAATCACAATCCAAATTCTTATCTTGATCATACCATTAACAATATTCTAAGTGATTTGCCTAGGCATAACATGTTCAAACAAAGCATGATAGCCAAGACAAATGATGATGTGCTCAGCCTCAATTATGATGTGTTTGTGATAGAAGCAGCCAGACCTAGAATCAATGAGCATGGATTATCCACAATCAGGGACAATAACCACACTGCCAGGAAAGATGATGCACAATTTATGTCTCCCACCTTGCTCCTAACCTAGTCAGATCATATGCATCAGGCCAGGGTGCATCAGATGCATCAGATGCATCAGAACCAGGCCAGGGCGCATCAAATGCATCTGCACCAGGCCAGGGCGCATCAACACTAGGGCAGATCTAATCTAGACACACATCAGGCCACTCAAGCCACTCATAAAGGCAAGGTCACTCATAGCACTCATCAAACCAAGGTTCATGCTAGGCACGTTACTCTGGTCAGAATTAAAGGCTTAGGATTAATGGACTTTTTGTTACTTGCAGCTCAAGTTGTCATTGTATTGGTAAATTTCATCATATTTAACATATATAACATGTGCTAATTAGTTAGTTGATTAGTTAGGCAAGTTGCTAACGAGTTGTTATGATTTCTCTTGCCTATAAGTTTAGCAAATCATATTTGTATATTAATTCAATTCAATTTAATTCTAATAAAGTGAAAGTATTCCATTATTATCCTTCATCTCTTTTGTTCTTAAGAATTCTTCAATTAAGAAGAAGTTTTGTTTTTCATTCCTCCATTCATTTTTTCTTTGATGGTATCAGAGCTCTTTCAAGAGCTCTGCTAGATTTATCATGTCATTTCATACATCTTCTAATGCCAATGTCACGTATACCTACCTAAATCTAACCCAAGATCCTAATTCCCCTTATCATGTGCATCCTTCAGAAAACCCAGCAAGTGCCTTGGTTTCACCTCCTCTAAATGGTGAAAATTATCACCAATGGGAAAGAGCAATGAGGATGAGTCTCATATCCAAACAAAACTGCCTTTTGTTGATGGATCAATCGAGATGCCCGCAAAGACTGATCCAATATTTAGAGCATGCGAAAGAGCCAACAACATTGTGATCTCATGGATAACAAGATTAGTGACACCCTCAATTGCACAAAGTGTCATATGGATTGACAAAACTTATGAAATATGGGATGAGCTGAGTGAAAGGTTCTCTAAAGGAAACCTTTACAAGATTGCATAATTGCAAAAGACCATCACCAATTTCACACAGGGAGATCTTAATGTATCCAACTATTTCACAGAATTGAAGACCCTCTTGGATGAACTTGATAACTTTAGGCCCATGCCAAAATGAAAATGTGAAGTGCAATGTTGTGGTGAAGTAATCTCTGATGTGAGAAATCATAGGATAGAAGATAGAGTCATAGTCTTTCTTAGAGAACTTAATGATTCCTATGGTGGAGTCAGATCTCAAATAATGATCATGGACCCCTTACCCAACATGAGTAAGGTATTTGTCCTGATCATTGAACAAGAGAGGCAGATGTATGGCCAAGAATTGGAGTCTAAAGCCATGATTGTCTCAAACAATTAGAGAAAGGGAAACTATTCAAGAAGAGGTCAAGGTTCAGGAAGATCTTTTGTGCAAACTAACTCTGGAAGAGGGAATTCCAACACCTCAAGAAGAGGGTCATGGAGAAAGAATTCAAGAAATAGCAAATTTTGTACTCATTGCAAGAGGAGTGGACATATAGTGGAGACATGCTACAAGCTACATGGATTCCTAGCTAACTTTGGTAAAAATGACCAAGTTCTTTTAGTTGTAAGTTCAAGAATGGAAGATCGGGGATTAGGACAACAGACAGACCAAAATGGCCATGTTTATGAACTGAAGAAGGAGCAGTATCAAAGATTGATAAACATATGGAATCAACCTAATGAAGAGGCTAATAAATCATGTCAGAATGATCCTACTACCATCACTATCAATGTTCTATCAGCCACATCTACCAACTACAGTAATCAAATAACAGGTAATTCTGACCCTATTAATTCTTTTGTCAATTAGATACTGGTCAGTGGTGCCATAGACCACATAAGTTTCAATTTAAACAACTTTTCTGCCTACAAAGAGATAAAACCTATTAGGGTAAGATTACCTACTGGAAATGAGGTAATAGCCAACATCTTTGGGACTGTTTCACTTTTCCCTAAACTTTTGATTCACAATATCTTATACTTGCCAAATTTTTCATACAATTTGATATTTGTATCTAAACTTTCTTTGAATTGCAAATATGTGTTGTCTTTTGATGCTAATTGTTGTGAAATCCAGGAGAAGAAGCCTTGGTGGATGATTGGTTCAACTAAATCAATTAATGGACTATATGTCTTAAAAGTCTCTAAGCACTTACATCATGTAAACTTTTCTGCTTCTGTAACTAATTCAAATATATGGCATTTTAGACTAGGACATGCATCACACATTTGTATGAATGAAGTAAAGAACATTTTTCCTTTTGTAGACTACAATAAAGATTATATATGTGATGTTTGTCATCAAGCCAAACAAAGAAAGTTACCTTTTCATTTAAGTAGCACTCATTCTTCACATAGTTTAGAATTGATACATGTTGATATATGGGGGCCCTTTTCTTTGGCCTCTGTCCAAGGACACAAATATTTTTTGACAATTGTTGATGATTTTAGCAGATATACCTGGGTATATCTAATGAGATCTAAGGCTGAGACCTCCAAAAGCCTACAAGATTTTCTTTTAATGATAGAAAACCAACTTAGTCTTAGGGTTAAGATTGTTAGGAGTGACAATGGCCCTGAATTCAATATGAAACTTTTCTATGCTAGTAAAGGAATTCTGCATCAAACCTCATGCATTTATACTCCCCAACAGAATGGAGTAGTTGAGAGAAAATATCAACACCTTCTGAATGTAGCTAGAGTTTTGTTGATAGAAAGTAAACTCCCTAAGATCTATTGGTCATTTTCTTTAAAACATTATGCTCATATAATCAATATTTTGCCTACTTCTATCATTGAGAATAAAACTCCTCATGAAGTTTTATTTAAAACTCAGCCTAACATACACCTTCTCAGTGTATTTGGATGCATATACTATGTTGGCACACATAACCATTCTAGAGACAAGTTTGATTCTAGATCAAACAAGTCTCTATTTTTAGGCCATAAGGAAGGAGTAAAGGGATATGTTGTGCTTAACCTGTCTAATAAAGCCATAGAGGTTAATAGGAATATCATCTTTTATAAAAATGTTTTCCCTTATGTTCCTCAAGAATTATCTAGTTCAAAGATGAACAAAGAATCATATGGGGATTCTTTGATCAATCCTCTCATCTTTGACGACAGTAACCCTCATCAACTTGAAAATAAATGCAACATAGAAAAGAATAGTGAGGAGATAGATAACCAATCCCCTAGGAACTCTACAGACCAGAATCTTAGAAGGAGTAGTAGGGTAAGTAAGACACCCACCTATCTCCAGGATTATCATTGTGCTTTACTTAATAAAACCAACATTCCTACCTCTCTTACTAAATACCCTCTATCATCTTATCTAAGCTATGATAAGCTCTCAAATAATTATAAGGCTAGAATTCTTTCATTAACCACAAATATAGAACCAAAGACCTACTCTAAGGCTATTAAATTCCCTCAATGGATGAATATTATTGATAAAGAGTTGTCTGCCTTACAACAAAATAACACCTGGATTGTAACTAACCTACCCACAGACAAGTCTGCCATAGGATGTAAGTGAGTTTTTAAGATCAAATATAAGGCTAATGGAAGTATTGAGAGACATAAATCTAGATTAGTTGCTAAGGGATATACTCAAACTAAGGGAGTGGATTACCTTGAAACTTTTTCACTTGTTGCCAAAATTTCCACTGTTAGGCTTATGTTAGCTTTAGCCTTCAAACATGGTTGTCACATCAAGCAATTAAATGTGAACAATGCCTTTTTACATGGAAATTTACATGAACAAGTCTATATGACCATACCCTCTAGCCTGTCCAATATTCAAACCAATAAAGTCTGCAAACTTCAAAAATCTATATATATGGGCTTAAGCAAGCCAGCATGCAATGGTTTGCGAAGCTTTATAACTTTCTTATCAAGCATGGGTACTATAACTCCAGGGGTGATCACTCATTTTTCATTAAATGGTCTTCCAAGGACTTAATCACTGATGTTTTACTCTATGTGGATGATATCATCCTAACTGGAAACAACATTAATGAGACTAATAAGCTCAAACAGATCCTAAATAAAACCTGTAAGTCTAAAGACCTAGGTGACTTAAAATATTTCCTAGGCTTTGAGATTGCTAAGAATAATGCTGGAATTTCTATGAACCAAAGAAGGTATACCTTAGAAATAATCTCTGATGCAGGAATGATTGGATGCAAGCCATCCACTACTCCTACGATTCTTGGAGCACACATTTATCAAGATAACAGTAATCTATTTGATGATCCTCCTACTTACAGGAGATTAATTGGAAGGTTAATATACTTAACCAACACCAAACCTGATATCACCTTCTGTGTCAATCAATTAGCCCAGTTTATGGCATGTCCTACAACTTTACATCACATTGTTGCCATGAAAATTCTTAGATATCTAAAAGGGTCTCCTACCCTTGGATTATTTGTTCCTGCTAACTCTGTTGTGCAGCTAAAGGCATACAGTGATAGTGATTGAACCTCTTGCCCATATACTAGAAGATCAGTTAGTGGATACTGCATATACCTAGGCGACTCTCTAGTTTCTTGGAAATCAAAGAAACAAAGGACAGTCTCTAGACGTTCTTGTGAAGCTGAGTACATGGCTTTAGCCTTAACCACTTGTGAGATTACTTGGCTCAATTACATTCTTGAAGACTTACAATACAATTACTCTATGCCTACTATACTTTATTGTGATAATCAATCTGGCATTTTACCTTGCTTCTAATCATGTTTTCCGTGAAAGGATTAAGCATATTGAGATAGATTGTCATACCATTAGAGAGAAATGCAGCCAAGGTTTGATTAAACTTCTCCCTATTCCTACTCATTTACAACTTGTTGATGCATTAACAAGGCTTTGGGACCAACTATATATAAAAATATACACACCAAGTTGGGTCTCCTGAGTATATGTTCCCCAACTTGTGGGGGTATCAAAATTAAATGATAATCACAATCCAAACTCTTATCTTGATAATACCATTAACAATACTATAAGTGATTTGCCTAGGCATAATATGTTCAAACAAAGCATGACCAGGAGTAATGATGCCTTGGCTTGATGATGATGTGCTTAGCCTCAATTATGATGTGTGTGATAGAAGCAGTCAGGCCTAGAATCAATGAGCAGGGATTGTCCATAATCTGGGACAATAACCAAACTACCAGGAAAGATGATGCACAATTTATGGCTCCCAACTTGCTTCTAACCGAGTCAGATCATATGCATCAAGTGCATCAAGCCAGGGCGCATGAGATGCATCAGCACCAGGCCAAGGCACATTAGATGCACCAGCAACAGGCTAGGGCGCATCAGCAACAGGGCAGATATGATCTAGGCACACATCAAGCCACTCAAGCTACTCATAAAGGCAAGGCCACTCAGAGCACTCATCAAACCATTAGAGCACTCAGAGCACTCAGGCTAGGCACGATACTCTGGTCAGAATTAAAGGCTTAGGATTAATGGGCTTTTCGTTACTTGCAGCCCAAGCTATCATTGTATTGGTGAATTTCATCATATTTAACATATGTAACATATGCTAATTAGTTAGTTGATTAGTTAGGCAAGTTGTTAACGAGTAGTTATGAGTTCTCTTGCCTATAAGTTAGCAAATCCTATTTGTATATTAATTCAATTTAATTCTAATAAAATGAAAGTATTCCATTATTATCCTTCATCTCTTTTGTTCTCAAGAATTCTTCAATCAAGAAGAAGTTTTGTTTTTCATTCCTTCATTCATTTTTTCTTTGAAATCATATAAACATTCTAATCTTATACTTTAAGTATGCAGATAATCATACAAATAATACATATTTGAACTTAAAAATATCGATATCACAAGACGTCTGTATTCAAGACATATCTTTATCCATGACCCTTTTGCATTCACGGCATTTCTCAAGCTCAATCCATATTTCTAAACAAGATTGTTATTGTCTTAATGTGAAGAGTTCAATTCATCAATGAGAGAAGAATGAAGGATCAACTTAGTTGAATCAAGATAAAATAAAAGAACATATCGAAAGACGTGATTTGAATCAAAAAGTTAAAAGAATTATCAAGTAGACAAAACTCATTTGGTCCATTTGCTCTTGCGGGAAACAAAAGATATTTTTTTAGTGTAAAACTTAATTTCTCTGTACAAAGACAAAAGAAGTCGTGTGGTCATCACTTTTTGAGAATACAATATTTTCTCTCTCTTCTTAGTAAGCTTCAACAACCATAAAATATTAAATGTTCTTTTTAGAATAATTATGAAGCATTAATAGTGTTGTACAAGTACAATAGAAAATCAAATTGTTGTAAATGATATATTAACGGCTACATTAATTGTCTCATTTATAAATAACCTCAACATTTGAAAAATAGAAATGACAAAATTTAAGAATACGTAAACAATCTGAATATCATTTAAAGATCCCATTCATTTCAAACATTTTGTTCAACATGTATTTAATAAAATTAAGCTAATTGGAGATTCGTGTTCACTCATTTGCTATTAAATTTATAGCATTTTTCTTTCATATTTATTTCACTCTTTGAGTATGATTGAAAGACTTATAAAGTTGTAAAACTTCTAATAACACAAACCATTGTTTAGAGCCTGAAGATGCTAGGTGTGCAAAGAATACTTGTTATTGTAATAACTATTAGATTAAAGTAGAATCTCTCTGCTTCCATAAAACTAGATGTAGCCTACGATTTTGAGTGAAGCTGTATAAATACTTATTTCAACTCTCTAAACTCCTTTTTTATTTAAGTTTATATAAATGCTTTCTTTAATGTGGGGAGTTTCAATTTTGTGCTACCAAAAGTTCTTTTCTCAAATATCATTTAAATCCTTTTAATATCATATGAGATAATTGTTTAAAATTCTTGTAAAAAATAGATGACTTAATTGTCTGATCAAAAAATTTATTTATGGCAAAAACAATTATTGTTTAATTAAAAATTGAGAAACACGATTTAACTCTCTTCTTATATTACTTTTGATTATTTCATGATATTTTTAGTTCCAAGCATGTCATCTCTGGAACTCTAATGAACCAAACTAAGTATCATACAAAAGTGGAACACTCATTATATTTATTAAATCCATCACATCACATAACTAACACAAACGAAACTCATCCTTATTAATTATATTGACTTTTGTAATCGCATTATTCTGCAATTATGGTGTGAAATCGAGTTAAAATTATATGATCACATTAGAACATATTTGGATCGTATTAAATTCAAAATTATTTTTTAATCACAAACAAATTACATTGCAATGATCATGCCTCGTGTTGTCTCTTCCTTTTTATTTCACACGGGAAGTCCGTCTATGGCCAGTGTTATCTCTTTGCTATTGATTTTATTTTTCCTAAAAAAATTAAAAAATTTATAATCATTTGATTCACTATTATCCTCTTCTTTTACAAAAATAAAATATATGAAAACTATTTCTATAATCACAATTATAGTTCTAAATCAAACAAATCAATATTAAACAATTTTTACCCAAAACTATATAGTCTTGATTTCTCTTTTGCACCTAGTAGTACAGGGAAGCAAGATGAATTATTGTCACACGAAAAATAAAAAATAAAATATTTTGCTTTAGCACTTCAATTTTTCATTAAATAATTTTTAAGGGTATAATAGTGCAAGCAATTAGCGAGAGTCACATTTTAATACAGGGGCATGAAGTGCTAAAACCTTCCTCAATCCCCGAGCTCAGAACTCAGGTTCAGTAGTCATAATATCTAAATTGGACTTACTAGAGAGATAATGGTGACTCCAAATCATTTTAGAGAAGTCCAAATTGAGTTCGCCTCTTCCAAAGTCACAAATCTGGTTTTCAACCGAAAATTAGTTTGCGACAATCATGAAAATATGTTTATATACATGAGGAAGGAGTGATACCTTTTGCAACTATTTTGTGAATACAATATGATATTACATGTTACAATTAGAGATGACAAAATGGATTGCCTTATCCACTTTGTTAGTGTCTGGAAATGTCTGCTAAAGTTTAAGCAAATTCGGGCACGTCCGTATTGTCTTAACGGACAAAATATGTTCTACCCATTTTAAAACAGGCTAATGAGCATGCAGGCAGCCCACAGACATTGATAAATAATTTAAAAATAAAAAAAATAAGAAAATAAGATAAAAATAAAAAGAAATTAAATAAAGTAGTGGAAGAGACAAAAAAATTAAAAAAAACTTTTATATTTTATATGAAGTTGATCAAATCATATTACATCATAATTTTTTGAACATTAAATCACATTACATAATAACTTATTTGAAATTTTCTTCTTTTTTTCTTACATTATATTTACGGACCACCCGCATTGTCCATTAGAAATGCCTATAGGCTTGGCTGGAAAATGGATCACAAAATGAACAAATAAACAAAATTTATATATCGTGCCCACAAAAAATTGCAGGTTATGCAGGTTAGCCCACAGACATTATTCGTTTTGCCATATATAATTATAATCATAAAAATTTAGTAAATAGTATTTTTCATGGGTGTACATATAGCAAACAATTTTCAATACTTTACATTTCACTTCACAATAACAATTGCGGTCACAATATCGTGGTTTTGAAAATTTTCATAAGCGACAATTGCGGATGCATCCATCATATTCTTTTACAATTACATTAAACACAATATATCCACCACCACAACCACAATTTATAAGGTTGGGGTAATAACAATATTGATCTCAATCTTTTGGTCCACAAAATTCAAATCAAGTAAAAATAAGTTCAAAATATATTAAGAAGGAAGACAACCCAGAAGAGTTTTAATGCACCTATTCAGATATGCAAAAGTTTCATTAACTCTATGGCCCATATGGTTCTGGAGGTTACCCTTTAGTCCATTACCACACGGAATTGCAAGTGGAAAATTAGAACCTGTGGGAACAGAAGACACAACAATTCATACATACAGTTTCATTTCTGAATTGTTCCATGTTAGAGAACAAAGATATCTTGTTTGAATTTGGCCTCCATATGCATTAATTGCAGCATATATATACACTGCACTACTATTTTTATTTTTTGTATACACGCACTAGAATTTCGAAGGTTATCATAAAAGCTATGCAACCATTTAGTTAGACATCACAATTACCAATATAGGAAAACACATGGGTGGCGCCCCTTCCTAGTTTAGCGCCATCAAAAGCCCATTCCCTCATCACCTCATGTATACCAACGACTACTCTATATTTATATTTATCATGTGAAAATATTTGTATAATAAAGTATTGTACAAGTTTGATTTTTTTATAAAGTAGAAAAGATTTTGTTTAGTTCTACTCAGAGCTAACACACTATATATAATTGAACACTTAAGAAATTGATAACCTTTAGCTCCTCAAATAGGGATGGAAACAAGTCGAACCGAGTCAAATCAAAGTTCAGTTTGATAAGAAATAGCTTAACTCAAAACTTGACTTGAATTCGGTACAAGTGATTTTTTAGCTCGATTTCGACTCGGATAAAATTCATGAACGGTTCCACTCAATTCAAATTAATTTATATGGACAACTCAAATAATTAATTCATTTTTTAAAAATATTACAAAATATTATATACAAATTTAACATTGTTTATATATATAATAACAATAAACATAAAATAAAATGCAGGATATATATATACATATATTGAGTCAGCTCATGAATCTAACGAGATGAACTATACTCAGCTCAAGTTTAACTCGTTTATTTAATGATCTCAATTTTCAGTTTAAGTGTGACTCATTTGGTTCAAGAACCAAATTTATTCAGCTAAATAATGAAGTGAGTTTTGAACAAATATTGAGTTGTTACGATTCATTTTAATAAATAAAAAAAGCATTTTGGGATCAATTAATATGGGAATTATACTATTTTTTTACGATTCCTTAACTAGCACTTCTTCTGCTCGCACCATAACGGCAAAGCTCACCCTTATTTGTATCTAACTATGAACTTTTCTTACTACCACAAATTGTCTATGACATGCATTAAAAGAATTTGACTGCACTAAAAAATATGTGATTTCAATTTTTTTTTAAAAGAATCATATAACGCACAATTTTTTTTTAAAAGAATCATATAACGCACAATTTTTTTAAAAGAATCATATAACGCACAATTTTTTATAAGCAACATACACTTTGATCATAGTGTTTCACGTCAAAATTAAACTATTTAGTTAAAATTAGTTGTCCTTAATTATTTATAACTACCATACTTAATTCTGAAGTACCATTTCTTTTCAGGGATAATGTGTGTCCATTCTTATCATTGGCATTATACCAATAAATGAGTAAAACTACACATGTTACGCTAGTTATTTCCATGCATATTGTTCTACTCCGGTCACATCCGACTATCATTTCACCGCCCCAGGTAATCAGCACTAAGCTCCTCATCTCATCGTGACCCACCTCAGATGGCCTACATGTGGCATATGTCATAAATGCTTTTGATGTGACATTAATGCCTCTGACTCACCATTTAATGCATCTCAGACCCCGTCATTAATGTGCCGTTGACTCGCCCTTAATGTCAGCCAACAAGTCGCCTGCCATGCCGCCTGCACATTCCACCTGCCCCCGATAATTCGACAAGAGCAAATCTGCAGGACAGGCAAGGACTACCATAGTACGTCCATTGTACTCGTTAGATGTTGGCCAACGACAAGATGCCATCTCAGCATACTCCAAACTTTATAAATAGAGGAGACCATACAAGGAGTACATTCAACTCTCATTCCTTCATTTATTGTTACACTTATTACTCCAACTTATCTCTTATTTACTCCATTTATCTCTCTAGAATACTCTATTGACTTGATTGTCGGAGAACCTTTTCAGGTACCTCCCCCAGTGGGTCCAGACAACATTCCGACCAGATCTCCCGATCCTTCACACTCTATCGTATATTCATCACTGACCATTCCCTCGTAATATAAAAGAACATTGGTGTCGTCTATGGCTTACCTACAACTTGGTGACCACCCATAACCAAGCTCAATCACCTAATCAAGTAGAACTGCTCCAAAAAAACATTCCCCCAAACAATGACACTCTTTCTATTGACCCTCGAGCACTAGTACAAACATCTCAATAGGCCAGCCAAAGTCATCCCCCCAACCTCACTCCAGAAGCACCAACTACCCAACAACTCCTACACGTGATCCAACAACAAGGCCATATCATCCAACAACAAGCCTAACTACTAGCCGAGCTTCGCCAACATAGACCCGAACCCAGTAACGGACCTTCGCGGCCAGTTGCCGATGAGCACTCCGCAGAATCTGCCAAAGCTTCCATGCTAGTAGCTCCCCTAAACACAAAAACCACCTAAATAACCCATCCCTCCAATCTAGCTCTTCACGAGCAAGACACCCTTTCACTAAACAATCATGTCTTCCTCACTACCCAAACATCTATCCTCGCCCAAGACCGGTCAACATCGGGGTAAACTAAATTCACCTAGGCAAAAGCATTATCCCAGCTGGCGTTAGCTGCCCCATCAACATCATCATCCAACTTCAGGTAGGCAGCCTTGAGGTCCTCCAGCTCCTTATGCACCCGAGCGTTCTCAGCCTCTGAGGCCTTTCACTTGTCCCAGAGTTGAAGCCTCTCATCTTCACTCCTCTAAAGGCGGTTAGCTAGAGAGTTCGCCTCCTGTTCAACGGCGCACACATATATATCTTGGCCAACATCTCAGCTTTTTGAGCATCCTTCAGCTGAACAGACATCGTAGAGAGTTACTCAGTGGAAGAGAGGTTCTGGACCTCCAAATTCTTCACAACCTCAGCGTGCTTCGCCTTCAGTTCATGGACCTCACCTGAATGAAGTTCTTGAAGGTTGGCCAATGCATTCTCTCCAACCCGTGTGGCAAGCACCCCCTCACCTTCAAGGTATTTGGTGACTGAAGCCACCAAGACCTCTGTCTCCCGGGTCCTCCGCAGTAGGTCCACCAAGGGGACCCCATCCATAACACCCTTCACTGTCGGGTTAACTAGGTCTTCATCAACGACCTTCTGGATGTTGTAAGTAGTCTTAAGACAAAGAGGGGCAGATTTACCCTTACTAGAGGACTTGCCCGACCTCCGCCTCTCTGGCTGGGCGCCCTAGACTAAAGCCACTTTGGGAGAGCTGGCGGGCTCAACAGTTAGATCAATAGATTAACCGATGGCAGATTTAGGAGGCACAACTTTGATGGGTGATGAACAATATATTACACACTATTTATAACTTTAATTTAGCATGATTGATGATTCTTGGTGCCTAATGGACTTTGTTTCACATGGTTTAGTGTTTTAGACTTTATTGGACTAATATTCCTAAAATGAGTTAATTTGGGATTATTTAATTAAATCTATTATCATTTTCAGATCACATTTGGCACCAATGACATTTTGGGCATTATGGAAGTGGAGGATATATGTTGAAGTGAAATTGTATTTTTATTTTTAGGAATTATTCGGTTTTAGTTTTGGGCCCA
This sequence comes from Lupinus angustifolius, assembly GCF_001865875.1. NCBI lineage: Eukaryota > Viridiplantae > Streptophyta > Magnoliopsida > Fabales > Fabaceae > Lupinus > Lupinus angustifolius. Next base: position 15,332,215 of record NC_032021.1, read on the forward strand.
TTGTTTAGGGCCCAATTTCGGTTTTACTCTTTGTAAAAGAGGGAACTCGAATTCCACTCTCACTCTCTACATTCACTCATTTTAGAATTTCGTTTTCTCCTCTTTTACTCTGCTAGGGTTTCACATGTTCTTCATTTTCGGTTTTCATTCATCTTCTTCATTTTCGGTTTCTTTCTTCCACTCAATGGAAGGCTAAACTTGTAGACAAAATTTCTTTGGTAATGTATCACAAATCTTGAGGTTTTGTTATTAATGCATTTTTGGTTTCTTTATTGTTGATTTCTTCTATGTTAGAAACTGGCTTATGAGTTTATCTTCGCTTAGTTGATTTACTCTCTCTAGTGCATGAATGCTTAGTTCGTGTGAATTTGTTAATCGTTTCATGCTTATACTCATTTCGCATAGTTAGAGGTTTAGGTTCTGGAGCTTTGAATTGATTATCGCTTAGTTAATTGATTATCAACAAATTCGGAAGTTAATGGTTGGAATCTGAAAATAATCTTTTGAAACCAAGGATTGAGTTGTGAACAAACGAACCAAAGGGATTTAGCCGTTTTATTACATTGTTTAACTATTGTTTCTTAATTTGATTTATGTCCACACTATCCAACAACAAAATCCCCCTTGTGTGTGTGTGAGTATAAGGTGTTTGAAGCTTTGCTTGAAATATAATCCTTGGGAAACGACCTAGGAATCACTTCCTAATACTGCAGGTTTAATTGTTATATTATTTGAATTGGGTACGGCCTCGATCAATGGGGTTGACCGATCTATTGTGGTCCCTTCCGAACCACTATCCTGACCAACTTCCGTCCAAGGAGTGGAAGGGGGACCCCTAACCCGAGTAGGTAAACTCTGTCTAGGACATTTGCTGCTTTCCACATCCCTTCTCTTAGAGGTCGCCCGCTTCAAAATCCTGCTCCAGTTAGTTGAATCCCCCATGGTCGTTGTTGAAAGAAATAAATAAAAAAAGTCAGATAAATGCCATAAACTAAAGATAGAGATATAGATAATCGGATGCATACCGGCGCTTCTTCAAAAATTTGTGAAAGTGTGCATGTCAAGAGGAACACTTTGGAAAGCTCTCCTTGAACGTCATGGTTTTGATGAGGACAACTTGTGCCTAAAAGTGCTTGAAGATCACCAACAAATCAACGTGCTTAAGTCTTTTATTTGGTACTAGGCTTAGACTAGATTCTAGTTTAAGTTGAGTCGAAGGCTTAGGGCACCTAATACATGTCTCATATGCATATATCTTTTAAATCATTTCATCCATGAGATATGTTCATTCATAATATGTTCATGCATTACATAAATACATGTATATGTGCATTACAGGCATAAACTAAGTGTTAAACATGTATTAACTAAGTGCATA
>NC_032021.1:15333692-15374329 GCF_001865875.1 Lupinus angustifolius
TTATCCTGTTTCTGTTAATCGATTATCCTGTTTCTGTTAATCGATTAAAACTCGATTAAAACTGTTTCTGTTTAAAACTGTTTCTTTTGTTAATCGATTAATATTGTTTGCATAATCGATTATCTTTCTTCTTTAATCGATTAAGTAGGATTGATTCAGCATTAAGTGTTGATTTGCGAAAAGCGGTAATTCTAACCGCAACACCTATTCAACCCCCTCCCCCCTTCTAGGTGTATTGTAACCACTGATACCTAACAATTTGGTCGCCTTGAACCAGCTTGTAGCAAAGGATTGATCGCCCCTCCTCAACCCAAGCTAGCATCTCATATGTTGTCCTCTTCTCTAGATTATCCAACTGATCATACGAGAAACCAAAGGAACCGGCAGGCCTTTGATGAATCCCCACGGTGTGTTGCCTAAGCCTCATCCTTGTTGGAACTATGAGTCACCCGAAACATCCATAAAAACAACCGGAGCATGCAAGGTCATTCCATGACCCCACAAAAACGCTTGAACGCCCGAATGAATTCCCAAGAGTTGGGATGCAGCTGAGAGGGGGCTTCTTGGAGATGCTGCAACACCTCCGTATACCACCCTTCGAAGGGGATTTTCACCCCTATCCGTCGGCAGACTTGCTCAAACATATAAAAACTCCATCTATTCTTAGTCTCGAAGAGAATTTCCCGACAAACTCGCTCCTGAGGAATAGGAGGATACCACTGGATATCGTTAGTCGGCCACGTCAGCACATCCATGGTCGGGTGTATATCCGATGGGAAATAGGATGGTATTCCCCTAACCTCATGTTCGACCTACCAATAGTGCCCATCGCTACCCGCCATGTCCTCCGGGATAACAAATTGATCGGCCCGATCAGCAAAATTCCGCCCCACGATAGACCTATCATTAGAAGAAATGTCAGAATCTGAGCTAGACATATCATCCAAGACTGGACGCCACTTCTTTGAGAAAACCGCCTAGTCAATCAAGGCAGCCCCATTACCGACCTCCTTCTTTCTGAGCTCATGCAACAACGCCGATAGGGATAACTGGTCGGCCGCCTCTAGGGGAGACGACTACTGCCCGGGGCGGCAACGTATTGGGCTCGTTGGCGACGATGGCGGATTACGTTAATAAAAATGGGTGGAGGTTCAGGCCGGATCTCCACCTCAACAAGGCTTGAATCCCCTCCTAACATTACCATGATTGGCTAAAATTATTATTAAAAAGAGAGGGGGAAAAGGAGTTACCGAGTTGATGAAAATAGAAGACTCTGAAAGAAGAATGATGACTGGATTTAAGCGATATGCCTTCTCGACAAGAGACAGTTTCTCAGAAAAAGCAAAGTGAAGAAGAATGAAGAAAACAACCCCTATTTATAGGAAAAAGGCTGGGCCCAGGCCATACCCGAAGCCAAAAACGAGAACTCATCCCATCCACCCATAATCACTCAACGACGATCTAACTATGGCTCAACAAACGAGGAAGAAAAACTGAAACTAGCATACACATCGGTTGGACCCTCAAAGTCACCATAAAGGATGTTACCGATACTCCACGTGTTAGCCTAGAAGCAGATAACCATCATGACCTACCCCTATACTTATATACTGAATCGGAATAGTGTGAGTCTACTAGCCTTGTCCATTCCCGACCAACCTGATAGACATTAGGCAACTGTTCTACCCCGGTCACATCCGGGCTCTCATTTGACCACCCCAAGTAACCAACACTAAGCTCCTTATCTCCTCGTGACCCGCCTCAAATGGGTCCACTTGTGACAGATGTCATAAATGCTCATGACGTGACATTAATGCAAATGATCCACCATTTAATTCACATTTGACCCCGTCATTAATGCGTCGCTGACTCACCCTCAATGTCAGCTAACAAGCCGCATGTCGTGCCGCCTGCACATTCCGCCTGCCTCTCGACAATTCGACAAGAGCAGATATGTAGGACAGGCAATGACTAGCAGAGTACATCCATTGTACCCGTTAGATATTGGCCAATGGCAAGATGCCATCTCAGTATACCTCAAACTCTATAAATAGAAGAGACCACAAATGGAGTACATTCAATTCTCATTCCCTCCTTTATTGTACACTTATTACTCCAACTTCTCTCTTATTTACTCCTTTTATCTCTCTAGAATACTCTAATGACTTGATCTTCAGAGAACCTTTTCAGGTACCTCCCCCGGCGGGTCTAAATGACATTCCAACTAGATCTCCCGATCCTTCACACTCTACCAGACATTCATCACCGACCATTCCCTCCTAATATTAAAGAACACATACCATTAAGTGATTTTAAAGGATGCATCCCATATCTTATTTTTATATGAATATTTGTTCTCGTCATGGCCAAGCTTGCGCAATAACTAGACTGCTCGGACAAAATCTATCTCACGGTCAAGTATGCCTAACAAAAGGGAAAAGTTGGAAATTCACCTCTTATCTAAATCATCTAGATAACGAGGAAGAAAGATCTATTATCCCAAAACATATCTCAAAGTATGTTTTGAACCAATTAGAACATGTCATGTCAATTAAAATAAAATAATTTGTTTTTGCTTCATTCTCATTATTTCAGAATAGAGTTTGGAGTATAATTTGAGATAGATGATCTTATTCAATTATGGGAGGCCCAAAAGACAAATTCAAGCCAACATGGTTGTCCATCACTCTATCTCAAACTTACACCTAAATACTAAGGTGAGTATTTTTCTACTCCTTTTTTCTAATTTCCATAAGGGATGATATCTTTTGTCCCAAAAGAATATATCACTCCATGTGACACTTATAGTGATTGGTAAGAAAAATACTTAAATATATTTTTTCAACCGATGACAAATAGTGGTACATTATTTGAGACGATAGATGTACTCCCCTTATATAAGCTGGTAAAGTTAATGAAAAGGGAGTGGGGAAAACATTCACCAATTACTAATAGTGTCCATGCACCCGAAAACTTTCTTAGGCAACCCTCTTCCCTTTCCTTACACTTTGTTCACATTGGAAAATAGAAGGAAAGAAAACATATGGAAATAAAGTTGAAGGAATGAAAATAAATAGAAAGTGAAGGGAAAAATTAGTTATTTGGTTTAAAAGAAAAGAGAATGAAAGAAATTTATAATATTATTGTTTTTTACTATTTTGTTTTTAACATGTACTATCATAATTATTAAACTTTTTGTACACTTTCAATTATCTTAAGATTGGATAAAATTATTATATCATGTATTCCATCCAAGTATGACACAATTGATTTATTAGAAATATTTATGATGAACTTTGAATATCTATTTTGAAAATCATGCAATAAATTAAAAATATTGAACACACTTGACATAATATTAATGAACATAAATTGTCATTTCATTTGCTATATATAAAATATATGACACTCATAACAAAAAATAATTAGTTATTTTCATGAGAAAGAAGGAAAAAATGAATGGGGAGAAGAGAGAAAAGTTTGAGGACAAAAATGAAAGATATTATATAAAAATCCTTCTTTCCATTATCCTTTTCACTCACATTTGGGGTGAAACTTTTTTAGCATGGGGTTCACTTCTTTTTTTTCCTCCTCATCTTTTCCTCTATCAACCAAACAAGAGAAAATTGATTTTTCCTTCTTTTTTTTCTTCCACTCATTTCCATCAAAACCAAACATAACCTTAGGCTGAGAATGAGATTCTTGGACCCCCACCGCTCAACAAATTCAAGCACTTCAAGTGATCTCTCATCACACCTCTCAAATGCACTCTTCAACAATTATATAAGGCAAGGGATACTCTATGTAAAAGTAAGTTCAAACAAGTTGATGCATAGTATTTTGAATTGCAATTGAGCAATCTAATCATAGTTATCTTATAGAGTTTCTTTCTAACAAGTAGTTCCTCACTTCTTACCATATGTTTACAATAATTTATTAACGTTGTAAAGTACCAACCCTAAATTATCTAATAACTGTGGTTTTAAGAATGTTTGTGTGAAAAAACAACACAATCTAAAAAGAAACATAATTTGTCTAGAGAAAAAGATCTAGACATGGAATGCTCAATTTAACATTAACATCACTAGTAATTGATGAAATTGTGACAAGAAATAAGAAACATAATACACTATTTCATTTACTCGGATAATTTTTCTCATCCTTTCAATTCCACTTTTGACCTTCACTCTTGTGATTGCCCCACCACTCACATGTGCCACCATTGCCTCAGCAAAACAAACCAAATCAAACTGGTGGGAACTTTATAAAGCATGTAGGTGTTAGACTAATGACAGTAGTGACTGCGTTGATGCTCAAGTGAGCAAATGTTTGGGTCAGACGGGGAGATAACTGAGTATATATTGGTGGTTAGGAAATGTTCAGTGGTGGGTATAAGTGACACAAATGGTCTCATCTTATAATTAGATTATTATGGCCAATTCTCATTATTCATCTTCTAGTGGTTTCTTTATTGTCTTAATTCTCTTTGGATTTTGAGTAGTGATGATCACTCAGTGACACAATAGATCAACCAATATGAGTGTGGTATAAAAACCAAATCTAAAACTGGTTTTTGTGTCAGTTGTCCTTGATTGATGATACTCTGATAGCATGTGTCTGTTGCTGGATAAGATCTTCACCAGCGCTGGTGTTGTGAGTTCTATTGGCTTGGTTGGAAGGACAAATATGGGATTGAGAGTTGAATAATGGGACACTTAGTTAAGGAAAATGCTGGTCTCTGTTCCGTTGACGGTGAAGGTATGTTTGGTTTCTGATGGTCATCATGATGTCGATAAGCCACAAACAACACTTATGTTCTTTTGTATAGAGGTGGTTGGTCAGTATTTGAATCTTTGTATTGTCTTTAGGCAAGAGTTGGTCTTGGATGACCCTGAAAAGGGACATCAATGCTCAAGCCAATATAAGGGAAGTTTTAGAGAAAATATATAATGAGAGTATGTGAGAATAAATCTTCCTTGAATCTAGATCTTAGGTATCCTTCAAAAAAAATTAGTGGTGTAAATTTTAAATTATTTTTAAATATTAATTTAAATAATTATCAAATTCATTGTGGATCTCACATTTTAGTAATGGATTCTCCAGTACTTGAGAGGATTCAGACTCGTCTCCCTTGTAGGTAAGGATGAAAATATTCAATGTCACCTATTAGGGGTCTATTACATGATTTATAATATGCTAGGTCAAATTAGGTTTTATTGTGAACATGTTAGGCTCAAACTTTTTGAAAAGTTTATTTAGTTTAACATGTCAGACTTCAGACCATCCAAAAGGCATACTATACCTAAATGACCAACATATTTAGTTATATTATGTAATAATATTCATATTATACAATTTAATATAAGTAATATTATTATGAGGAGTGATCCATTTACACTCAAGTTAAGTTAAACTAGTTACATTCAATATCATTTTAAAATCCAATGGACCAAATAGGTGGATGAAAGAGGTGATGAGAGAAAAAAAGATGAATCTTATATGACTTTTAAGTTTCACCTCTTTGGTCTATTAGATTTTAAAAACTGAATGAATAATATTGAGTGTAACTTAATTTGGGTGTAAACGGATCTCTCCTCAATTATTATATATGTAATTTTAATATAAAAATATAATTTAATTGTTATGGTTAAAAAAGTCTAGTTAAAAGTAGGTTTATTAATCTATTTAAATATAGACATGATGACTTAATTCAAGATTATATTGTATAACATGCCTTTAAAGAAGCTAGCAGGTCAAACCAGACCTACGCTTTGAAATTTTATTAAATATGCTAACAGGGGAGGCTTAGACTCTTATATATTGTATAAGTTCAATCTATTTAAGCAAAATTTGATCTGACCTGTTCTGTTTCTACTCTTACTTATAAGGTTTTCCCTATTTATAAGAGATAGAGTAAGGTGTACTCCAAGGTTGGCGCTTATGGTAGGCCTCCTGGCCGCACCTGCGTTTAGAGTGACATAGGGTGCTTTGATCATGGCTGACCATTTTGCTTTTCATTTGTTCAGATTGTGGTAACCAAAGACTAGGCTTACTTTTACCGTGTGAGAAAGGTTAAGGCATGGTCAATCCTATGTAAAAATTGGAAATTACATTTAAATCATTAGTCAATCAATAGATACGGGTTCATTATTTTGCATACTTTCATAAAACATTATAATCATATAACTCATGATGAAAATACACCAAAATTTAAAAGATACTTTTATATATATTAATTGTTGAATGAATTACCTAAAAGATATAGTAATAAGCATTGACATACATAAGAAATTATCTCATTTATAATTTTATTGCTTGTGCAATTAACTAGACAACATCATGTCAATTGAAACTATGTTACACTATGAGAACACTACTATTTTTGCATATACATGTTTAATAACATGTAAACCTCGATTTCGTCATGTATAATTACTTAGGAATTTAATGCGCACAAGTCATAGAGTATCTTATGCTAAAAAATATTAAAAATATACATACTTCCACTATATATAATGTTTTTCACTTCTACTTTGCATACATTAGACAAACATTCCCACATGTAATGGTTTTCTGGACCAATTGGTCCCATCTCTACTACTAGGCTTCTGGGTACTCTTTTCATATCCAATTACTATTTGCACAAAATTTGTAATTCAATCAAGAGATGAAATCACAGCAGATTTTAGTGCCATCTTTCAAAATAATTGCAGCTAGATTCACCAATCAATATGCAGCTCTGGAAATTGGTTGTATGATTCACTCAAAATATACAGATCACGACCTCCACCGCGTTGAGGGGGTGAAAAGAAACAAAATGCAACTCCAAATATCTAACATGTTCGTTGTGAATCTGGGTTGAAGTTTCACTGGTTCTTTATCTTGTTGGTTTAACAGCTTCATAATCAATCCCAATAACTTTGTAGAGTTTGGTGATAGCGATTAATAGTGCAATGTAAACTCAATCAAAGAAGTTTGCTGGTTCTCCGTCTTGAAGGACCACCGGGAAACAGCTTCATAATCCATCCCAATACCGTTTCCACCACCTAGTATGAGAAAAGAGAGATCAAATCCAATTTTTCCGTTTCAAGTTTTTTATAGAGCTAGCTTTTTCCAAAAAACCACTACTTGATAGATTTTCAACATAGAACAACTATTTCAAGTCCTAGTGAAGGCTGGGATTCGTCAATACTCCATAAAATATAGTTTAGATTTAGATAACAAAGTAAACAGACGGATTCTCCTATACCCGAAAGTATGATATGTTGTAGTCATTCAGGCAACATGTTTATATAACAAAAACAAAGCAAACTGAACATATAAGTTACCTCATCACCCTCGTCTGCATATGTGGAGTTCTCATAGATTGTGTGAGAATCTGGTTGATTTGCTGGAATATTTTCATTAACCATGCTTTGAGCAGTTAAAGCTCTAATCTTGGAGTCTGGATTTCAAGTTTGCGAGACAACTCCTTGTTTATCGCCTTCAATTCAGAAAACAAACAGAAGAGATTGCATGGTGAGACTAATAGGGAAACATTATGCAATTATATACCAGAATTCGGCATAAATTTAAGCCAATAAATAAAGCCTTGGAATGCTAAATCAATCTTTTGACAGACTGATAACACCGGTAAAAGAATTGCACAAAAGAAGAAGATTCAAACAAGATCGATCCGGAATCAATTGAATTCCGGATACTAATACCTCTTTATTGATTGCAAGATTAGAAGAATACAATGAAGAACCCTAATTGATTCCCTGAATCAATTACACACTACAAGGTTGATTCCCTGAATCAAATCCTCTCCTACTCAATACTTCAAAAGCTAAACTTCTCTAAAACTAGCTCTTTATTTATAGCCTAACTAACAACTAACTACTAGGGGTATTTTTGGAATCTTTTAACAACTTTCCTATTTCCCCTTCTATATACATTTTCAATATTAGGCTTTGGCTCTGGCCTAACCCTATCAATACCCTCCCCTAGAAGAATTAACTTGTCCTCAAGTGAAAACTCAAGGAACTTGTTCCGTATAGCAGCTGACGGTTCCCCCTCTTTTAGCAACACTTGCATGAAGGTACCATAAGCAAGCTCGGTCCGAGTCAAAGTAGGATCCCCGATGATGGTGATTACGGAGCCCCCTTTCTTGAGAGTTAATTCCATCCTTCCAAAGTAGATTCATGGCAATTTATTGGATTTAGATCGGGATGAGGAAAATACAAAGCACTGACACCTAAAGGGTGACCAAGTGCATGAGACTCCCACTTAGTGGGATCTAGAGATAGTAGCGTATGCAATCTTACCCTTGCAAGCGAAGAGTGTTTCCGAGATTTGAAAACAAAATATAGTATGCTTCAATGATTTAGGAGAGGGACTTAACAAAAGAATTTACATGAAAGTACACAAGAAAAATTTGAAGCCCAGATACTCATAGCAGAATTAGCACAGAAATGCGTGATTTAAGTAAAAGCAAAAGGAACTGCAATTTGCTAGAAGAATGGTTCTTCTTTTGCTAATGTAAAGAAAGTGCTCGCTTATTAAACAAAATCACATCTTGAATTAATTACCTTCATCCTGGAACACTCTGATGATTCAGATGTCAAGGCTTTCGATAATTGTTCTTTCTCCAGTGCCAGCTACACATGAAAAGGTCAAAAAGGTAAATCTGCTGGGCTTATATGATGACAAGTTATTACTAGTTTGACTAGGCATATGGAAGCAAAATGGAAGAAAGCAGTAATTTTTAAACAGTAATGAGCAATGAAAGTTGGTGTATATTTTACTGAGTCTGAAATTTTCAATAGATTTTTTTATCTAAAATAAAAATTCAAGAAACTAGATCCTACCTCAGAAATAAGTGCCTTAATGTTCTCTATCATTCTCATCTGATCCTGAGGAATATTCACAGGAGAAACTCCAAGAGATGAGTGGCCCACTTCAGGAACTAAGGACAAACTAGAGGCTTCAGCATCATGAACAGCAGCAGAATCAATGATTTCTTGGTTGGAAGAGTTTGCAGCATCATTTTCACTTGCTGCATAATATATAGATATATAAACATAACTACAAACGCTAAACCAGTAAAAATACTATAAGTAAATACGATTAATCTAATCAAGTAAAATTTGTCAATTGTGAGATAAATCAAAATCAAGGTTTTCTTTGTTAGACAAGCAGAGGGTTTGGTATGCTTTTTTGCACAATTCTATATAACTCGGGCTATTTCTTTTTTGTTTTGCTAGTGAGAATTGCTAATCATCTTCTTTTATGTACTTTTCTAATCTGACAATACTGTTCTTTTTTTATCAAACAAAGAAAGTAAACAGTGTGTTTTTATGCACTTTCAAGATCACAATACAAGACATTCAAGCAACAAGTTACATCATATATTCATATGCTTGATCTCTTGAGCCTGATAACAATAACTTTGTAAACCTGCCATGGAATATTTTTTAAAAGCATGTTGATGGTTTCTTATTCCCACAGTAAGAACAATTAAACCACAAAAACAAGCTTAAATGACTTGCAAAATTAGCACACGAATAGCTTGATTGATGCCAGATATGTAGCAACATAAAAAGTGATAACTCAAGATGAATAATACATATACATAGTAATAAATACAACTGAGGCAATAACGGACCAATATCTTCTGTAGATGTAGAAACATCCCTTTTATTAATTTGACTCTCAATAGACTTCCCAATTCCTGAAGCCTTTCGCAGCTTAGACTGCAACACCTTCTTCTCTGTATCAGTGAAATGACAGAATAAAGATAGATTTCAGAGTTCATATGGCTCAATTCACATAAAACGTTTTCACAATTTAGACAAAGTGTAGCCAATTTGCTATTTCAACTTGGGCATTCAAAAATTAGGAGCTAAAATGATTGGTAAAAACCATTTTTCTCTAGCCATATGCAATAAAGAGTAAAGACAGGCATGGAAGAACACCGCCTTTATAAATTACAAGACCATCTTCAATAATTCCAAAATATAAAACTAGAGTTGAAGTTCAGTGATTATGGACTCTGTTAAATAAAAAAACTACAAAGGAATCATATATGATTATCCCTGCAAGCACCTTCCCAAGCTAAAGCATTCCATTTTTAAAACTCTTAATCCTAGTTCTTCCCTTCTGTCATAAACATCAAATAAGTAAAAGCACTAGCCTTACCGCTTCCAGAGCAAATCTGCAAGCCAATAGATAATTAAAAAGACAACTAAAAAATAGAATCTCTGTGAATCTAAAGTGTGGTAATTAATTAAAATTAAGGTCTCGTTACCCTCTTGAAGAGCATCTATTGTTGACTTCATATCCTGATGATCTTTGTCAAGGCTAGACATTTTCTTCCTGCAATATTTATTATGACTTGTTATTTTAAAACGCCCAGAATCTTTGGATAAACTTAGTCAGGAAAATCAATAATTGAAGGAAATAAGAAGCTGGAACCAAACCAGATGCGATGGACTGTAATTGTTATATGTTAAAAGCACAGCATTTTTAACAGTTTGTTTAGACTGTTTAGATATCAAAGAATAATAATTGCAGAGGTTCAGAAACAGTAATTTTAGAATCAAAATTGTCATGTTCAGCAGCCAAACACAATTGAAATTATGGTAAAAATATTGTACTTCTGCAAGAAATAACAATTACTTCAGGGGGAAACTAATTTGTATCTCTATCCTGATCACCCAAGATTACATTTGGCGAACATGCCAAAACATAAAAAAAACAAATCTTACAAAAATAGTTCTATAGAATTCTCGCAAATCCTCACCACCTTTGGTACTTCACAGCAAATTTAACTCTCCAAAAATACCTGTATGAAGAAATTTCTGCTTGTGCATTTTCCAACTGCTTCTCAAGCTTCAGCTCACTGGATCTTAGTTTGAGTGCCTAAGAAGTTCATTGAACACAAGTACACAGCCAATTTAAATGTAAAAAGTCTACTAAACCCATAAGCAATGAACTACCTAAATAATTTCATATTAGAATATGGACATCTGTGTCCCTGTGTTTAGGTAGATAGACTAATTGGCATTAATTATCAATCTATACATATTAAAAGATGGAAACAGATATATTTTTATTACACAAGTCAAAGTGTCCAAATATTTTTACAAAATCAATTAATATTAGAATAGTGATATTTTTGTCCCTTCAGCTAGGCTTAGACATTGAACTGGTCCACTTTAACTTCTGTTGAAATTTAATTTAGTTATAAACAATGGGGTTGGTAAAGATCAAACTCTTGACCCCTCAGTCCAAAAGGGTAAGTATAATTAATCCTGTGGAGACTCATGAAAGGTTTTATATATCCACTTTCTAACAATCATAAATTGATGGTTTGTTATATTTAAATTTATTCCACAACATTAGTACAGTAAATACAAAAACAACAACAACCCATTTTCCACTAGATGGAGATTGTTACATAGATCAAACGATACCATAATGTTTTATTGTAAATCATGTATATAAGTTTATAAACAAACCATTGACATCTAAATCCTTCTTAATGATTTTTTTACCTATGGTTTTTCTAGATCTCCCTCAGCCAATAGCAACTGAACTGCCCTCCGATTTACTCCCCTTACATGGGCTTCTATATGTCTTCTTCACACATGCCCAAATCACCTAAGACAAGATCCTATCATCTTTTCTACAATAGAATTGTAGACAGTACTCCAACTTTCTTTCCAACCCATTCATTCTTAATTCTATCTTGTCTAGTATGCCCACTCATTTAGCAAAACATTCTCATCCTCGCTACATTGAGTTTATTCTCTTGTTAGCACTTTACCTCCCATTTAATCTTATACGACATTGCACATCTTATATTGTGCGATAAAATTTGTCCTTAAGCCTGAGTGATACCTTTCTATCACAGACAACACTCGAACCAAGCACTTGTCCATTTCATCCACTCTGCTTGAATCATAAGGTTTACATCTTCTATTTCTCTGTTGTTTTGTATATTGGACCCAAGATTCACCTCTAATTTAGAACAAATGTGTCTTCTACTAAACTTACATTTTATATACTTCGTCTTACTTCTACTCAAACAAAAATTATGTACTTCCCAAGCTTGTCTCCACATCTCTAATTTCCCATTTATTACCTCAACTATTCAGCTAGGACCATAGTTACATGGTATGCAGTATTGGTTCCAATGTGCGGTACACTGTTTTATGAAGTTTGTTAGTTTTTATATTAATAGTACAAGACTTATTTTATAACAAATCTGGTACGTGGAGTTCAGTATGTGATGCATATGCTAAAAGAGGGAACCATGTAACTAGGTATAGGACTATATTATCTGCACGCACACACAAAAATGCATTGTGGCACCAACTCTTAGTTATACTCAATAAGCACATCAAGATCCAAGTAACAAGGTAAGGGCTCATGGTTGGCCCTTGGTTCATTCTTCTAATTAAAGGAAAACCTTTTGTGGTCCCACCTTTATGTTCCTACACTGGTCATAACCCCATCGGAAATATAAGGGATTGCTCAAATATAAGCAATAAAAACTCAATTTCTTGGGGCTTTCTACACAATACCTCTGTTGGCATCCAATCATATATCTTTTCCAAATCAATGAAAACAATTTATAAGTCTTTTTTATTCCTCCAATATCACTCCATTAATTGTTGTGGCAGTTATCTTGTTTATATTGTCAATCTCCCCAACATAAAACTAAATTGATTTTCATTAATGTGAGTCTCTTGCTTAAACTATACTCAATTACTCTCTCCCACAGCTAAAAATTATATCTCTTTATCCCCTATGTCATATTTTCTGACACATGCCATATATTATTTGACATAAATCATTCAAGCTATTATTTTACAATTCCTTAGCATTACATATTACATCTAAAGACTAAAAGCATGTGAAAATGGTCAGCTTTTCAAGAATTCCTACAACAGGATAATTGAATCATCGATTTTATTATTTCAAGTCATTTCTGGTATTCCTTAAGCAAATCATGATAAAATTTGATAAAATCATCTTCCAAGTAATTCCATTGTAATTGCTACTTGTCACTTAATTTCTGATGATTGTAGGGTAGTAAGTTACATGTAAAAAATGCCATCACCTTGATTAATACAAACAGCTCAAAACAAGTTTCAGTTAACTTTATTTAAATCAAAGACAAGAAATTATATTCCATCCTCAAAAGAAAATAACAAATGGCAAAACATACCAAGAAAATTTAGTACCTTCTCCTCTAAACCAATAACTTCAGATGCCAATAACTTGCCACGCTCATCGGCTGTATTACACTCTAGTTGTGCATTTGTATATAAATTCCTGACAGACTCAAGCTCAACCTGTTGAAATGGAAGGTTATATATATATATACCAATAGCAGAGGGGCAAAGCATGAAGTGGATAGCAATGGAGCCATGCATAGAAATCAGGTATTGCAATAAAAAATTGAAATCCAAATGGGACCATGACAATCTAAGATATCAAGAAAAACAAGCACACTGAGCAGTAATCTTTGAAGAGGAGTGGGTATACAAATGGTAACCCAATATCAAAATTCCAATGAAACTACACAAAAAGGACAGAAGCAAGGTACAATAACAAGATGACAGATACTTTTCAATATCAAAACAAATATTAAAGTCAACTCTGAATGACTTGTGGAAAGATTGAATAAAAGATACTTTAAGAAGATACAATAGAGAAGAGAGAAGAGAAAAGATAATCAGAAACTGTGAAATCTTATGATTGCTCAAACGATTACAAGTGAACAATGAGGTATTTATAAGCTGACAGCAGAGGCTTGCTTACATATTATACTTATTAGTCCTATGATAGGATGAGGGGGAGACCACCCATCACGCAGGTGTACCGACGGAGGCCACGTGGCAGCCACGTGGCAATATGATGTGGCAGAATTAACTGCCATAGCAGTGAGAATAACTGCCGTAGGGAAGGGATAGCTTGGGGCAGAAGCTATAAATAGATGTTAGGAGGGTTAGTGTTGGTATCTTTTGAGAATTGAGTAGAGGAGAGGGGTTAATTCAGGGAGTTAATCTTGTAACGAGTAATTGATTCGGGGAATCAATTAGGGTTCATCTTGTAATCTTCTCCATTCTTCAAAGCAATAAACGAGGTATTAGTATTCGGAATCGAATTGATTCCGAATCGATTGTGAAATTTCTTCTTCTTTTTCTGTAAATTCTGTGCCGGTGTTATCACTGGTATCAGAGCACCGATTCCGGTGCCCTGAAAACCGCTGCTGTTTCGCCGAAAATTCATGAAAACTCGAAGTATGTCGCGTTCCGGAGAGAATTGGGAACAAGTGCCACGTGGCCTCCGTCGGTACACCTGCGTGATGGGTGGTCTCCCCCTCATCCTATCAATACCCCCTTCCAAAAGACTCAACTTGTCCTCAAGGGCAAATTGAGGAAAAGCTTCTTGCATTTGAGCCGCCGACTCCCAGGAATTTTCACATTCCGGTAACCCTTCCCACTGAACCAACACCTCAATATCTCCATCCTGATCAACGCGGTGTTGTAGGAGTGTAGCCGGTTGCACCTTCAATTCCCACTCTTCTGATAACATCAACGGAAGAGGTTGAGACTGTTGAGCCGGTTTCAGAGCTTTCTTCAACAAGGAAACATGAAACACGGGGTGAACCTGCGTATGCTCAGGTAATGCCAATCGGTAAGCTACCGGGCCAATGCGCTCTAAGATCCGGTAAGGCCCATAGAATTTAGCTGCGAGTTTGGCCGCTGGTCGGGAAGCTAGAGTTCTCAACCTGTACGGTTGCAGTTTCAGGAATACCCAATCTCCAACCTCGAACTCTACTTCCCGTCGATGTTTATCTGCCTGAGCCTTCATCAAATCTTGGGCCCGCAACAAATTCTACCTCAACTCTTGGAGAACCTCATCTCGGGCCACCAAGAGCTGATTTACTCCCTCAACTTTCGACGTAAAAGTACACCCCTTAATCAAGGTTGGAGGATCCCTCCCATACAAGGCCTTGAAAGGAGTCATACCTGCAGAAACGTTATAAGTAGTGTTAAACCAAAATTCTGCCCATGACAGCCATTCGACCCACTTTTTCGGCTTAGGCCCTGCAAAGCATCGGAGATATGTTTCTACCCCACGATTCACCACTTCGGTTTGCCCATCCGTTTGAGGGTGGTAAGCCGTGCTGTACTTCAACCGAGTACCTGCCAATCGGAATAACTCCTGCCAGAACTGGCTCAAAAAAACCTGATCCCGGTCGGAAACTATCGACGCCGGGTACCCATGTAACTTCACCACCTCTCTAACAAACAAGGAAGCTACATCCTTAGCCGAATAGGGGTGGTCAAGAGGATAAAAATGGGCGTATTTCGTGAGCCAATCCACCACTACAAAGATGGTATCCTTACCATTAGACCGCGGCAATTCGGATGTGAAATCCATCGACATATCCTGCCATACCTGAGTAGGGATGGGTAGGGGTTGCAAGACCCCCCCAGGAGCTAAAGTCGAATACTTCTGACGTTGGCAAACATCACACGCCTCGACATACTGCTTCACATAACCACGCATGCCGTCCCAATAGAAAAAACTCGAAACCCGCTTGTAAGTGCGGAAAAACCCGGAGTGACCTCCGGATGCACTGTCATGACACTCAGCTAAGATCAGCGGTAACTTGTCAGATGTCTTTGGCAGAACCAACCTCCCCTTATACAACAATCGCCCTGTCTGAAATTGGAATCCCGGATGAGATTCGGGATTCTCCACTAAATCCTGGATTACCCTCCTCCACTTAGGTTCCTGTTGAACCTCTTGGAACCAGCCCTCGGCATCTCCAACCTGAATTACTGAGAGTGCCGAATAATAGGCCTTCCGCGATAAGGCATCGGCCACAGTATTCTCTCGCCCGGGTTTGAACTGAATCTCAAAATCCAGTCCAATGAGCTTCACCGCCCTAAACTTTTCCTCACTGAAAAGCCTCTACTCTGTAAGGAATTTCAAACTCCGTTGGTCGTTCTGATAACAAAGTGGCAACCCAACAAGTAGTGTTTGCACTTCTGCACGGCCTGTACCAACGCCATCAACTCTCGTTCATAAACTGATTTCTGCTGGGATCTAGCTGATAACCCCTTACTCCAGAAAGCTAGAGGGCGACCTTCTTGCATCAACACGGCCCCAATCCCCTTACTAGAAGCATCGGTTTCCAACACAAAGGTCTTCGAGAAGTCGGGCACGGCCAACATGGGCAAACTGACCATGGCTCCCTTGAGGGTCTGAAAGGCCTGAGTAGTTTCTTCGGTCCACACAAAGTTATCTTTCTTTAACAAATCGGTGAGAGGTTTGGCAATTCTCCCATATCCTTGCACAAACCGTCGGTAATAACCGGTGAGACCCAGAAATCCCCTTAAACTCTTAACATCACGGGGTATTGGCCACGAACTCATCGTGGACACTTTGGACTCGTCCGCGGCGACTCCAGAACGAGAGATAATATGACCCAAATATTCCAAACTGGGTTTAGCAAAACTGCATTTCTTCCGGTTGACCTTCAACGCATGGTCCCGTAATGCGGTCAAAACCTCCCTCAACTCCCTTTCGTGAGAGTCCTCATCAGGACTATAAACTAGAATATCATCGAAGAAAACCAAAGCAAATCTCCGCAAGTAGGGCCGTAATACTTCGTTCATGAGAGCCTGAAAGGTCGAAGGTGCATTCGTGAGACCGAAAGGCATCACAACAAACTCATAATGACCTTCATGAGTTCGAAAAGCAGTCTTCTCCACATCCTCACTCCGCATCCGAATCTGGTGATACCCGGATTTTAAATCTAATTTGGTGAAAACGGTTGCTCCTCCAATCTCATCCAATAACTCTTCAATAATCGGGATAGGGAACTTATTCGGAATCGTCACTCTATTCAGGGCCCGATAATCAACACAAAACCTCCACCCTCCGTCCTTCTTTTTCACCAAAATGACAGGACTGGAATAGGGACTGATGCTATGCTGAATCACCCCCGACGCCAACATCTCCCTAACCAAGCCTTCAATCTCGGTTTTCTGATAGTGAGGATATTTGTAAGGTCTAATATTGGGGATAGCTGCCCCCTCAACCAGATGTATGGCATGATCTTGCCTTCGTACCGGTGGTAAACCTGTAGGATCGGTGAATAACTCTTCAAAATCCTCGAGCACTTGCAACATACGGATCGGCGTGCTCTCAATCCCACCCTCTCTCGGATCTGATGATTCACAACGCATGATTAATCCTTCCCCCTCTGCTCGAATGACCTGCAACAAAGCACCATAAGAGACCTCGGTTTTGGCTAAGGCTGGATCTCCGGTAATACGGATGGATTTCTGGCCTTGCTTGATCGTGAGTTCCAACTTACCAAAATCAGCTTGGACCTCACCCAATCCAGATAGCCACTCCAAACCCAACACCAGATCAACCCCCTTGAGACTGAAGAGGTAAAAGTCTTGGGTTACTTCCAGATTCTGTACCCGGAAAGATAAGTGAGCGCACTTTCCCTTACATTTCACCTTATGCCCATCTCCTACCTCCACCATATAAGAGGGAGTATTCTGAACCGAGAGTCTCAACTCCTGTACAACCTCATGAGCTATGAAATTGTGAGAAGCCCCACAGTCAATGAGGACAACCAGCTTCCTCCCCTTTAACATCCCTTCTACCTTCCATGAACGTGTCGTAGTGAACCCTGACATAGAACACAAGGACAACCTCAGATCGTGTGCCTCCGCTATATCTACACTGTCTTCCTCCCTACGCTCCTCATCTTCCTCCTCTTCTTCCAAAATAAGCATTCGGAATTGCCTATTTTTACACCGATGGTCTCTAGTAAAAAGCTCATCACAACGAAAGCATAGCCCTTTTTCCCGCCTTTCCCTCACCTCTGCGCTGGTCAAATGTTTGAATTCTCCACCTCTCGGCCGAACCACTTCGCTGACGGGTTTCGGTGCCGACTGCACAATTGGGTTACTCGCCCCGAAACTGTTCTGCCTTCCATCCCCCATCGGCTTTGATTCCACGGTTACCGTTCTGGAGTAAGGGTTTGCCCTCTGATTTCCTCCGGTCCGACTTGCATACCCAAACGAGCCCCTCCTACTCAAAACGGCATTCTTCTGCTCAATTAATAGCACCTTCTGAATCACATCTGATAAGGATTGTAACTCATACAACTTTACCTCGGCTTGAAGCTCTTCCTTCAATCCATTCAGAAATATCCCCCTGGTGAACTCTGGATCGATGCTTCTCAAAGCCCCAACAAACTTCTCAAAATCCTCAACAAATTCCTCAAAGGACCCGGTTTGTTTGAGGGCTAATAATTGCTCAAATGGATTCTGGATCATCGACGGTTGGAATCTTCGAACCACTGCAATCTTGAATCCTTCCCAATTCGGTCTCGGGTTGCATTTTTCCCACCAATGGTACCAACTCAATGCCTTTCCTTCGAGTGCCATAACTGTAGCCTGCATTTTCTCCCCCTCTGTAAGTTCTTTCAACTGGAAGTACCTTTCTAGTCGGTGAGTCCATCCATACGCGTCTTCACCAGAGAAAATTGGAATTTCCAATTTCCTCCATGTATCCCGCCTAAACTCTCCCCCACCATGTATACCTTCTCGGAAGTCATTTCTGCCTCGGTTACCTCCTCGGAACTCATTCCCATCATGAACCTCTGCCCGGAACTCCTCACCACCGCGGAGTCCACCACGAAACTCCTTCCCATTCTCTCCCCCTGTACGGAACTCCTCACCGCCACGGTAACCACGACGCAACTCATTACCGTTCTGTCCCCTTGCACGGAACTCCTCACCACCCAAGCGCAACTGGTTTGTATCAGCACTCCCTATTTAATTGTGTGATTATTTTTTGTTATTGCTGCTATTTCTTGATATAATCATTCATAGTGTAGCTTTGCATGTTCATGCACATACATGTTTCATTTATATCTATAATACTATAATAATATATACTTATAATCTATAATACTTGGTCTTATAATGACAAGGATTTCAAATAAACTTCTTTATTGTTAGAATTTGTAAAATCATAAATATTATATTATTAATCAAGCTAGATCTCTAGTTTTTGAGCTGAATATAGGGGCGTTTGAACACAACTCAACTTATACAATGTAGTATAACATCAAACTTGGCATAGATATATTCAAGCATATCATTGAGCCAAGCCTACTGATCTGGTTGAACCGAAGGTCTAACTGAGCTCATTTGGATTCCTCTCCCAAGTGTCCAGCAAATAAAAAGATCATTAGATAGATTGGATGGGCGAGTATCCTCTTGTCTGCAGTACTTGGTTTCTTGAGATGTGCATGACTAAGGGCATTATTGGAGTAATAGGATGATAACACCGGCACAGAATTTACAGAAAAAAAGAAGAAGAAATTTCACAATCGATTCGGAATCAATTCGATTCCGAATACTAATACCTCGTTTATTGCTTTGAAGAATGGAGAAGATTATAAGATGAACCCTAATTGATTCCCCGAATCAATTAGGGTTCATCTTGTAATCTTCTCCATTCTTCAAAGCAATAAACGAGGTATTAGTATTCGGAATCGAATTGATTCCGAATCGATTGTGAAATTTCTTCTTCTTTTTTTCTGTAAATTCTGTGCCGGTGTTATCATCCTATTACTCCAATAATGCCCTTAGTCATGCACATCTCAAGAAACCAAGTACTGCAGACAAGAGGATACTCGCCCATCCAATCTATCTAATGATCTTTTTATTTGCTGGACACTTGGGAGAGGAATCCAAATGAGCTCAGTTAGACCTTCGGTTCAACCAGATCAGTAGGCTTGGCTCAATGATATGCTTGAATATATCTATGCCAAGTTTGATGTTATACTACATTGTATAAGTTGAGTTGTGTTCAAACGCCCCTATATTCAGCTCAAAAACTAGAGATCTAGCTTGATTAATAATATAATATTTATGATTTTACAAATTCTAACAATAAAGAAGTTTATTTGAAATCCTTGTCATTATAAGACCAAGTATTATAGATTATAAGTATATATTATTATAGTATTATAGATATAAATGAAACATGTATGTGCATGAACATGCAAAGCTACACTATGAATGATTATATCAAGAAATAGCAGCAATAACAAAAAATAATCACACAATTAAATAGGGAGTGCTGATACAAACCAGTTGCGCTTTGATATCTTCATGTAACTTCTCCATGTCCAATTTTAATTGGTTGACGACACTTCTCTATAAATAAAGATATAAACAAAACTTAGCAAAACATAGTAGAAGACTACTTGATATCCTTATGGACAACTATGCTACCTCCAAAGTAAACATAAAGTAGAAATACAACAACCAAGCCTTTATCCCACAAAGCAGCAATAATAGCTCAAAATCAGGTTCTAAATAATGATCAAATAACAAACAACCAAGTACTAACCCAAATTGGTGAACAATTATTAGTGACGCGACTGAAAAACAACTACATCAGTTTGTCAAGACGTTAACCCAATTCCTATAATTTATAACCAGCTAAGGTCATCTTCTAAACCCCTCCCTCCTCACACACACAGAGAGAGGCCAACAATATTCAAATTTTCTATCTAATACCAAAGGAGCACAAGTGGACCTAAAAACCACTGACTTTAAAAAGTCACAGCAATCAAACTGCTAAAGATGAAACATTACAGTATTGGCCAATGGATAAATGCATTGAACCCTGTGACACTAAAGCACATACTATCATAACTAACATAAATTATTGTCACTACCAATGACATCTCTAGTTGAGCATGAAAACAACAAAACAACATAATAAAAATATTAAAAACTACAACAGAATGAATGTCCCACTAAATGACCTGTACTCGATAAGCCAACCTGTTGATTATAGTTATCAGTCAGAGATGAATTTTCAGTAGCTAGTGACTCTGCCAATACTCGAGAAGCCTCAAGAGCATGTTGCAAAGAAAAATTTTCTTGAGTCAGATCTTCAATATGCTGCAGAACAAGATAGGAAAATGAATATATATATATATATATATAAGTCAACAATAAATAGATATTTTTCACATGTAAAAAAGACAAACCAACTGCTTATGACAAGACTAGTGCATGAATAAAACTCCTCTCATAAAAAGAAATGTGAGTAACAATTTGTAACACAACCAAAAAGATATAAGATTTTATCTTAACTATCAGAAAAAATGCATCGCAGAAAATGTGAGAAGGTTTGAGAAAATGTCCTCTTATATTCAACAGCAGGTTCCTTATTCTGTCTTGTTCCCTGCCCAACCGCTATATGCACTTCCACCTCATACTTTTGGGTGTGTATGCTTTGTTCATAACATGGCTCCTGAACAAGATAAAATATCCGCAGCAAAATCAATCAAGTGCATCTTTATTGGGTACTCTATGATTCAATAAGGTTACAAATGTTACACTTCAGAGATTAGTCAGTTTTACCTCTCTGCTAATGTCACCTTTTCTGAGTCGTCTTCCTTTAATGGTTCCTCCTCCATTGCCATGTCTGCTTCCGTCATCGAGGTTTTAGCTTTCCCATGTCTCCCTAATCTTGTTCATCCTCATCCTAGTGCACCAGCATGGCAGCACCCACTTCTGTCCCATGGCAGGTTTATTGTCATCAGCCTCACCTGCTCCAATACATCTACCTACTGCGGCCCAATCTCCTAGTGTGCCACTTTGCATTGCCCTTAGCAAAGGTGATTGTTTCACTCGTAACCCACATCCCATATATAATGTTGCGAGTTATCATCGTTTATCTTCACCCTATTGTGTTTTTTCTCTCTTCTCTATTTGTTGCTTCTATCCCTAGGTCTCCTACAGAGGCACTTTCACATACAGGGGGCTACAAGCAATGTTAGATGAGATGACTGCCCTTCATACTAATGGTACTTGGGACTTGGTTCCCCTTACTCTCGGTAAATCACTAGTTTGTTGTTGTTGGATTTACATGGCGAAATCTGGACCAGATGGTCAAGTTGATCGTCTTAAGGCTCAATTGATTGCTAAAGGTTATACACAAGTCTATGGTAAGGATTATAATGACATTTTCTCTCATGATGCCAAGATGCCCTTTGTCCGACTGTTTCGTTACCATCTATTTTCAGCCTTTGTTTCAGAATAGTGAACTTTAAGAAGAAATCTGTACGGAGTAACCACCTCAGCTTGTTATGGCTCTCTTTATAGCTTAAAGCAGTCTCCTCATGTTTGGTTTGGAAGATTTAGCACTATCATCGAAGAGTTTGGTATGGTTTGATGCCACTCTGATCATACCATTTTTTACAGGTATAACTCTGAAGGACAATGCATTTATCTATCTATTTATGTTGATGACATTGACATATGAGGGAATGATTCAGATGGCATTGCTCAACTAAAGCAACATTTGTTTCAACACTTTTAGACCAAAGACTTGGGCCTACTTAAATATTTTATGGGTATTGAAGTTGCTCAATCAGATTGTAGTATTGCTGTTTCTCAAAGAAAATATGAACTAGACATCTTTGAAGATACAAACATGTTAGACTGCAAACCAATGAACACTTTCCTGGATCCTAATACTAACTCTTACCAGGATAGGGGAGCACCGGGGGTGCCTCTTGTGGATCCTGGTAGGTACCGGAGACTAGGTGGTAAGTTGAATTACCTTACCATAACTCGACCATACATTTCATTTGTTGTTTCTGTGGTGAGCAAATTACTTCAGTCTCCTTGTGATAGTCATTGGGATGCAGCTATTCGAATTCTGAGGTATGTCAAGTGATCTCCAAGTCAAGGCTTATTATATGCAAACGCAAATAATGGTCTCTCAGGTGATTGGTTATTCAGATGTCGATTGGGTTGAGTGCCCCACTAATTGACGCTCCACTTCAGGATTTTGTGTTCTTATTGGCGGGAATATTGTCCCTTGGAAAAGCAAGAAACAGGAGGTTGTCGCAAGTTCTATTGCTAGAATATTAAGCTATGGCTTTAGACACAAGCGAGCTCACATGGATTAAGCAACTGATTGAAGAACTTAAGTTTGCAGAAATCTCTTGAATGATGTTTTACGACAATCAATGTACTATTCATATTGCCTCTAATCCGGTTTTTCATGAAAGGACCAAAAAAGTTTAATTGGATTGTCATTATTTTAGACATGATGTTATTTCTGATCTAATTATTACATAGTACATCAATGCAAAGGACAGTGGGCAAACATTCTCACCAAGTCCCATCCAGCTCCTTATATTGGGTCTATTTGTGACAAGTTCAGTGCATATAACTTGTATTCTCCAACTTGAGGGGGAGTGTTGAATGTATATATTAGGTATAGATGTTAGTAAGTTTAAGGCCCAATAGGTCTTAAGACCCATATCTCCTCTATATATTCAAAAATTACTCAAACTATTATTAAGATGAATATGATAAACACATACATTCTCTACAATATATACTCCCAATAACTAAATGCTTTAACATTTATAGACATCAATCCAGTACTTTCTAAATCATGCACAAACACTCTACCATCAGAAAACACTTTTTGGTACTAATTCATGAAAATTTAATAAAATCCAAATAGGCAGAGTAAAGCACTATGCCACTACATCATACAACAGGCATGAAGAAGACATATGACATATCCCTAAATCATAACTAGCAGAAAGCACCTGTTCTAAAGCAGTGAAGTCTTCATTCTTTGAAGGTGAGTGATAATCATGCTTCTTATCCCTGCCACTTTCCTTAGCACTTGTCATCAATATGTCTTGGCCGTTATTGTTAAAAACTGAAGGAATCGCATTGTCTTCAAATGGACTATGAAAACTTGTGGTTGACAAAGGTGCCACGTCCTTAGTCTCTTCAGATGGCTTATGGAAATAAGTAGATCCTGATATGTCCTTGTTGCTTGATTCTGAATGATTAGTCATAGAGGAATCTTGCTCAGGTTGCCAAAATGGAGACCCCAAAGAAGGTCTAGTAACATTCAGAGAATCCATAAAAGATGGGCGAGACCTCCTAGAACTAGATTCCGTTGACAACAAATTTAGTGGAGTATGGTTAGAAGAATTAGTTGCTTCATAACCATTGGAATCAAACCTTGGTATAGTTGCACTACCAAGGTTAGGCAAATCACTATCAGAGCTCGTAATGGTATCTCTAAACTTAAAACTGAAAGAATCACTAAGGCCTGCAATTCAATATATATGCACAACTTCATCAGCAATGAGGTCATAGTCGGGAAGTATGAAAATGATAGAAAAGCATTAAAATCACAAACTACAGATGCAGAGAAAAAATTAAAATGCTACCTACAGAATGTGAACCGTGTGCATAGCCATTGTCTGAAGTGCTTGAATTTGTTGGCTTCATTTGCAGTGTAGTATCAACAGATTTCTGAGGTGAGATTTTTTAAGGAAAATGCATAGAGGAGTCATGACCAGAAACTCCATAATCCTTTAAAGAACTGTAACTCTTATTTGAATGGTATTCATTCATCCCATGAGGACTAGATTGAGTAGTAGAGCAACCAAATTCTTGACTTCCTTGTGAGTGTAGAAGAATACCTTGGTTGTTAGTCGTCCCATAAGAAATTCCACCAAGACCACCTGTATGAATTCTATATATATTATTCACATTATTTGCCTCATTCTTTTGATTAACATCTGCATATGCGGTAGCAACAGAAGCATTGTATCTCTTAGTTTCGTCAATATCTGAATCTGTCTCCACCGGACTATTGGACAACGTATTAAGATCATTCCTAACAAAACTAGTTCTATCAGCCAAAGATCCTTGATTACTACTTTGGCTAACCATATTAGGGATCTTGTCATTGCCCATCCCTGAAGGTAAGGTGTCAACATTAGCTCCTCCGATACCATCAGATGTGGTAACTCCATCGGATTCATTAACTCGTACATTCTCAATTTGGGAAGGTAGCTTTTGGTTCAGGCTAGCATCAGAATTGGGAATATTGGTAGAGGATGCAGTCTTCTTGGCTCGCTCTGCAGCTTTCTTTTTACGAAACTCCTCAAGCTGCAATACCAAAAACATCATTTGAGTTTGACAGAAAGGGGGGAAAATAGCACTTCAAAAAGAATACAACACATAATAATGCAATAAGTCATTTTGACTTACACAGAAAGTTTATTGAATGAAATCCTTGAATAGTAGCCAATATTCATTCAACCAAGTGAACCAACATCTACAACTCGGATGAGAATTATCAGCATGGCACTAGGATGTTTTACACATGATATGAATAACAAACAAGCTGGATCATGCATGAATTACTCACTTTCACAATAATGGTGACATGCCAATAGATAGTAACATGATACGTGGTACTCTTTGGTATGGGTACAGATACGTGGTACAGAATACGCTACTTGTCAAACATAGAGTACACGAGGAGTATACTTAACTGGTATATTAGTTGGCTTTGTGTCGTACATTTTAGTTGATACGCTCTATTCTATTATTTTTATGTTGCTTAGCTATTAATTAGAGGTTAAGTTATAACACAAATTCATTCAAATTAAGCTATACAAATACAAGTTCATATGTCAACCAACTATATTTTTTATTATGTATAATCATTTTAAATTCAATTTGTAAATCTAAGTTAAAATGAGACTAAAAATATTTATTTCACAACTTCAGTAGTCCAACCTACAAAAATAAACCATAAATGGGCCAACCTACAAAAATAAACCATAAATGGGCCAACCTACAAAAATAAACCATAAATGGGCCAACCTACAAAAATAAACCATAAATGGGCCAACCTACAAAAATAAGCCCTAAATGGGCCAACCCACAACTTGTAACTAGTTTTGATCAAGGTTTTTGTCTTCCGTCAACTTTGCAGTCATCATCCTTCTCTCAATACATTCATTTCTAATCTTAGCTTTTCTAGTGTGTCCACTAATATAACGTAAAAGTCTCATCTCTATTACATGGGGTTAATCTTTTTGTTGACATTTTACATCCCAACATTCAGTCACATATAATATTGCGGATCTTATAGATGTATTGTAAAACTTCCCCTTAAACTTGAGGATACTTTTTTTTATCACATATGACACCTGAAGTGTTATGTCATTTTATCCAGCTCGCTTGAATCCTATGGTTAACATCTCCATCCATTTCCCCACCCTCTTTTATGATTCTTTAATATATCACCCTTCAAGGGGGAGATGAGCATAAGAATAATAGAAACCCGCGGGAGATTGAAAATTTGAAACATAGTAGTAATCAGTCTAATTAAGTCAGAACTCACAGGAAGTCAATTTAATTTCCCCTAAAAAGTATCTATACACACACAATCACTCATTGCAAGATTGCACATTTCCTACATCCTCACATACACTACATTAGTCAAACAATCTGGGAGTCACGTCTTAAAAAAAACAATAATAAGAGGAAAAAATGTATACACGGTATATGAATGGTAGATAATATATTGAATATAAATCTTTACACTGACGGTAGATACATATTAGATTCTAATAATAATACAAAAACTCTATTTCCACCTCGCCATACACAAAACCAAATGACCAACATTACTCTAAAACACAAAATGCAATGCCACAAACTCAAAACACATGAATACATAACCACCCACATGAAACCATTGGTTTCAATTGTAAAGCAAAACGAAAAGAAACTGAATCGAATCCATACCCGGCGCTTTCCAGCTTCGAGATGCTCTTGCTTCCGTAAGTTTGGAAGCACCTGAGCTGATGCCATTCTATACCCACCACCCACTGGATCTACAAGC
Source organism: Lupinus angustifolius (assembly GCF_001865875.1). NCBI lineage: Eukaryota > Viridiplantae > Streptophyta > Magnoliopsida > Fabales > Fabaceae > Lupinus > Lupinus angustifolius. Next base: position 15,360,501 of record NC_032021.1, read on the forward strand.
AATAAAAAAACACAAAAACCTCACAAATTCAAACCAAAAATCATCACCCGTCTCAAATTCGCAAGGAATCATATTCGAATGTCATCAAAACCACAACGTATGTAACATATCACGGAAAATTGGGAACGAGAAAGATGGCAAATTCAAATAAGAATGTAGAAAGGAAAATTTGAAATTTGAGAGAAATTGAGATAGGAAAGAGAAAAAGGGTGTGAGGTTTTGCGTTTGAGAGAGGGGGAAAGGTGCCTGATCTGATCGGAGAGGAAGAGAGAGAAATTTGATAGACTGAATCGTTTGGGATTTATTTTTTTCCATTTTTTGAAGACGTTTTTCTTATTTGGTATTAAGCTCTAGACAAAGTTGAAGGTTCTGTGTCTGAAGACAACAATCGGAAGGATTAGCCCCAAATCTGAAATGATTCCTTACCCAAAAAAAGTTGAAGAGATATTCTTAGATTTCCAAAAAAAAACTCTAGGCAAACATGGAAAGTGATGATGAAAATCCACACATTTGACTTATAAGTAAAATGTATTTATTTCCTCTAAAAATTTATGTATATCAATTCAGTTTTAAAAAAATATTAAGTGTGTATCAAACTATTTCTTTTTATTATTTTTATGATTATGGTAGAGATACTTTTGATTTATATTCACCATCTTTAATTACTAATTTAGATTTTAACTCTTCTCAATAATCAAATTTGTACACTTAAACTATCAGTGTACCCGTGCACTTGCACGGGTCGCTTCTTTGTTTATGCATAATGCAAATATAATATACATATATTTTATAATATCAATAAATCATGTATTGAACCATTATATTTTTTCATTCATATAGGTGCAATATTAACATTGATTTTTGAGTGTATATGTAGAATATTAACAATTATAAATGTGTTTGTATAAACATTTATTTGTTGAAAGTGTGATTATAGAAAATATTTGATTCTTAAATAACTCAATAAATAAAATTCAAATTGTATTGGATAATATCTCACCTCTATATTCTCTATATAAAATTATAAATATAAGGAGTTATTTTTGCATCATATTTTTTGTGATTACGTTTATAAGTATCATATAAAGTCATAAAGATTTTTTAGCATATCTCTTAAATGCTTATGTTTTATTTTAGATTAATGTTCATTGCGTATAAATATTTGAATATATTTTTAGCATTCAAATATTGTATAATTAAATGTTATTTATTTGATTATGTTTTAGCTAATAATCATTGTATGAAAATAACTCACAAATTAAAAACACACTAAGTTAGGATATGACAGATATTTTTTCTGATAAATTTAATCAAAATAATAACGTGCATTCGCATGGCTAAAAACACACATGTTACCCGTACATTCGCATTATTAAGAAAACACATGTTACCAATGCATTCGCATAATTAAAACGCACATATTACTCATACATTCATATTATTAAGAATATACATCTTACTTGTGTATTTGCATGTTCAAGCACATAAAAAAAAATTGATAATTTTTAATTTCAATTTTGTACAATTAGTATTAAATTATTATTAACATATAAAGTATATAATATAAAATATATAAAAAGCAAAAGTAAGAAGGAAAAATGTGAGGAGGAGACATGTGACATGAAGAAAAAATGTAAGGAGAAATTGACATGTGGCATAATAGAGTTTTTTTATTATATTGTTAATAGAGAAAAATTAAAATTCAAAGAATCTGAACTGTAATATTAAAATTCAGTGCGAAAAATGTCAAAAAACTTTGATGAGATGAAAAAGTACAATTATTCTTAGATTAATGGTAAACATTAAATTATATAGATAGATTAATGTAAATAAATAATTTGAATGTGAAAAATAATTTCAATTTCATCTAATGTTCAATGACTATTATTTTTTAACATAACAAAACATAACTGTTGTAAAACACTCAATTTTAGTGGGGTAGCGACATGAACCGATCACTAATTAATATTATATTATTAGCATATAAAATATATAATATATAAAAAGTAGGAAGAAAATATGTGAGGAGAAGGTGACATGTGGCATGAAGGAAAAAATATAAGGAGAAAGTGACATGTGGCATGAGTGAGTTTTATATGTGAGGAGGAGGTGCCATGTGGCATGAAGGAAAAAATGTAAGGAGAAAGTAACATGTGGCATGAGGGAGTTTTTTTTTATTATATTGTTAATAGAAGAAACAATCCACTCTTAAATTATTACAATTATCAAGTTATAATCTATTACCTATATAATAAAAAAACTTCATCAAATACATGTGTCATCACCTCCTTGAATTGCCACATGTCACACTCACAACAAAAGTTTTCTACTCAAAGAATTCTACCACCTCTAATACACCCCACCACACCATAACATTTGTTATTATCTCTTGATACATGTCTTTATCATTTATTCTTCTTCTTTCTTCCATATTTTTTATCTCTCATTTTATTACTAATTAGAGAACCTCATTTCTCTTTCACTCATTCATTTCACTACTCTACTTTTCTTCAACCATTTTTTTCTCTTCTTGGTTTATATCATTCTTCTATTTCAAAATTTCTTATTTTAAACTGATTTTATGCATGTAGATCTATTCATTGATTTTTTCCTTTGAAGATGTTGTATTAAAATCTTTTTTTGTTTATTTTGTAGATATGTTATTATTGTTGGATAACTAGAGGAGTGAGATATCTATAATGACAAGGGCATCGATGATAATTCTATTTGATCTGGTGTCTCTTATTGTTTGTTCACCCTTACAGCATCATTGCAGGTTAGTTTTTCTATATCTTTTTGTTGTTTCTTTATTTGTTTATAGAATTTTCTATTCAAAATAATCATTATTGTAATGTTGAAAATGACATGAGCATTGACGAGATCGTAAAGAGGAATAAAAAAGTAAATAATCTCTACCACTTTAGTATTTTCATCATTTCTCCTTAATTTTCTAAAAAAATTGTTAAAATGTCATTTTGCTACCTAATCTTGAGCAAAAGTAGCATAATATTGATTCTATATTTTTTATTTTTGTTTTGCATTGTGGTTCATCTATTTTGTTGTACAACATGAATTATGTTACTTATGTTATGATTCATTCTTTCATTTTTCATCACACAATCTTTCATTCTTCATTACACAAATAGATAAATATAATGAAAACTCATGTTATGATTCATCAAATTTCACCCTCATACACCAATAAGAATGTGGCTTCCTATTTGTTCTCTCACTTTCTTATTCATTCATTTTATTTCATTCCATAATTTAATCTTACATTTGTCATTTGTCATCTTGTAGTAATATTGATAATAATTTGATTGATTATGAACTTAAATGCTCTTAACCATATGAATGCACAAGTAACATATTTTTTTCTTAACCATATGAATGAAAGCACGAATAACATGTGTGTTCTTAACTATTAGAATGCACGGGTAATATGTGTTATTAACCAAACGAATACACGAATAATATATATGTTATTAAACATATGAATACACGGATAACATGTTTGTTATTAACCATGTGCCAAAAAATTATTGCCCCGTGCAAATGCACGGGTAACTTACTAGTTTGACATGTAAATAGGGATGACAATAAAAACCGAACTTATGGGTACTCGTTCGAACTCAACTCGAATTAAATAGGGAAAACTCAAAGTGACTGAATTCAAGTTTGGGGTCGGGCAAGTCTTACCTGAGTTCAAGTTTCGGGTTCGGATTTGGTATAGTTAATATCATGCCCCGAACCCGATTAATATATGTAAAATTATTAAATTATACATAAATACATATATAAAACCTATATATGGATATATATATATATATATATATATATATATATATATATATATATATATATATATATATATATATATATGTATATATATATATATATATATATATATATATATATATTCGACATAATTATAGAACATATATATAAAAATACATGTTTCAGGCGGGTTCCACTCGGGTTCGAGGATGGTAGCTTTGTTTTTCAACACTACCTAATTAAGGTTCAGGTTTGGGTTTTGGATTTCAGTTTCGAGTTTGGATAAGCACAAATATGATCCCGCCCCCACCTCGTTGCCATTCTTACATGTGAACAAATTTTACATATTAATTCATTTACTTTTTTACTTCTTACAAACACCAAATTTTGACTAAAATTAAAACTTTTCAAAAAAAAATAGTAAATAAACGATGGGTAATAAAAAATGATGATAAGACGATTGGGCTTGATTGGGCTTATTTGTGGCACATTCAGATTAGGGTTGGAAACCCTAATCCTCCTCCTTTATATTCCAAACTTAGAAATATGAAACACTTAGAAAATTCTAATCAGAAAAGAGAGGCAACCCTAGATTTTAAAAGGAGAATATGCAACTCAAATTGAGAGAAACGAGATAAACCAAGAGAAAAGGCTAAAGAATTCACTTTGCTTTTACTTCTACAAACTCATAAGGTCAAATTCTTTTTTACTTCTCTAATGTTATATGTTTATCATAATATGCATGTTTGTCTTTTAATGGTTGAGGGTAAGTCACAATCCACCCAGAACCGCCAAGGGGTCTGGCATGGCGGCTAGGGGTAGCCCCTACGCGAAAAGGTTGTTGGACGATGTATGCTCTTTGAGCCACCATCTTAGCGCCGCTTTTGTGCAGAAAAGAGAACCAGGCGACGACCATGAGGGTCACGCGTCTTTGCGTTGTGACTTGTGGAACTACGCCATCTAGTGGATGCTTCTGTTGGCTGCACGTTTAGTCGTAGGGCCCCCTTTTTTTTTTATTCTTTGTTTTTTTCTTTAATTTGTTTTCCTTATTTTCATTTATTTTGTATATGATTTTTTTTACTTTTATTTTTTATTTTTTATTGTTTTATATTTTATTTTTTGTGTTCTTTTAAAAAATGTATGATAAATAAATTTGATGAGTCAAATGTTATAAAAATGATTAAAAAAGGAAAATATTTTATAATAAGATAAGGTATATCTACTATAGACTTTGTGTTTTGTCGCATTACCTTATCCTATTAAATTTTTTATATAATTTAAAAAAATAATGTAAAGTAATGCATTATAGGACTATGCATTATCGCATTACTTTATGTAGTCTAAAACATGGTGAAGTAGTGTACTATAGGCCTCGTGCTTTGTCGCCTTATCTCATGTTGTTAATTTTAAAAATAAAAATAAAAATTAAAAAGGAATGTAAAGTAGCTCATTGTAAATCGAGTACCTTGTCGCGCTACTTTACCTTGTCCAAAAGAAGATGAGGCATATCCACTATAGGTCTTGTGCCTTGTCATATTACCTTATCTTTTTATTTTTCCTGATAAGTTTAAAAGGCAATGTAAAGTAGTTCATATGCCGAGTGTCTTGTTGCGCTATTTTATGTTGTCCAAAACAAGGTGATATATACTCATTATAGGCATCGTGTCTTGTTGCGTTATCTTATCTTGTTTTTCCAAATAAGTTTAAAAAGTAACGTAAAGTAGCCTACTACAGGTCGTATGTCTTGTTGTGCTACTTTATGTTGTACAAAACAATATGAGGTATACACACTATAGGCCTTCTACCTTGTCGCGTTCCCTTATTTTGTTATTTTCCAAATAAGTTTAAAAAGTAATGTAAAGTCATTCACCATAGACCGAATGTCTTGTTGCATTACATTATGTTCTCCAAAGGAAGGCGAGGTAGCTCACTATAGGACTAGTGCTTTGTCGTGTTATCTTATCTTATTAACTTTATCAAAAAATATCAACTAATCAACCATTTTCAAGAAGAACTATGTAACCTTGATTTATCTATTGCGGTTATAAATAGGGAAGAGCAAACACTTCTTGTCAGTCACAAAAAAATAAAATATGTTTTTGGTTTTCCTTTTTAGTTAATAATTTTGAGGGTTAAATTAATATATTGGATGAATATTCACAATGATTGATTTAGGTCCTATTTTTAAAATGGTCGGCATGAGGTGTCTAACACCGTCCTATTTCTTAACCGACTCCCGGACTTAATTTTCTCTACAAGGAGATTAATCATTGCTCTTTAAAATTAGTTTTTTCATGTTTTCCCTCTAAAAACATCGATGACGACTTCATTACACTTATTTGCATTATTTTCGTCGCAACCATGAAAGGGGTAGCGACACTCCAAATATTAGTTTAATTTACAATTGTATACTGATGATGAAAAAACACTTGTTTTGTTTCTTATCTACATTAGACTAAAAAATTAAATGGTTACTTGCACATGTGTTCTTCAAAGCCCAGGTTACATGTGTTAGTTTGGGTCTAACAAGGTTAATTGACGTGTATATATAGCAAGTTAAATATCAATATGTCTTTTTCACGTGTACATTTTTTGTTGTAGAAGTTAAATGATGTTGTTTCACTAAAAAAACAATAAACAAATTCTCTCTTCATCATCAACTCATCTTTATCTTCAATCTATCTTCACCATCTCCTTATGTAACATGGTGTTACCATCATCACCACCTAGTTAAATAACCTCTACAAACACTAAACATTCAAATCCTCAATCCCAAAATACATTTTATAAACCATAAATCCTAATATCCTCTCTTTGAATGTTCAAAATGAGATTTACGATGTTTTCTCTTTCTTGCCCTATCGTCGTTTTCACTTCCTCCAACCTTTGGTCGCACTATCTTTTGTACACCATCATAGTAATGTCATGCTAACCGTCCAATTGGTCAATAAAAGTATTGAATTATTTATCACAAATAAGTATAAAGAGTTAGCTTATCTGCAAAGTCTTGAATGATATTAATTCCTGCAACAAAAATTACGGTCTTAAACTAAGGGGTTTATCAAAAGTGGTTTTGATTTTGTAACTAAATAATTAGAAACTAAATTAAAGATTAAATGTGATAAAATCATTGGCATTAGATTTCACTACTGGATCTATCAACAACTGGATGATTTAACTCACAAAATCTCTAATCTTTGATTTTCACAATATCATTCATATCTAACATCATTAGTATTCTAATAAGGAGACCAATAACTTGTTTCTCTATCCATCAATTTATTGAGTATTTAATGAAACAAAATGTAATAAGTGTGAATGTTATATTAACTAATCAATTTAACTTCAATATTAGAAATTAGATCTAGTAGATGATATATCAATTCACGGTCAAACATGTGATTTTCAATAATACATTCAAAATCTAAAATCATGATATATGTGATCAAATTAAAACAAATATTAAGAACAAGAATAAACCATAGAAATCATTGCATAAACCTGATTATATTGAAATGAATCAAAATAGATACATCAAAGTGAGTAACTACATCTAATCTTAGCAAGATAGAAATTAGTTGCTCATTTTCATGGCAACCACCACACATGATAAGAGAAGATGGAGACTCTCCATGGAAGAGCGTTAATGTGAGCTTCACATGGTTGCAATGCCTTCAATTTTTAAGTCTCATTCTCAAATGGATTGTAAAAGCCTTAAAACTAAAAGTCTATGCCTAAGAAATTGAACATGTAGAAAGTGGGAAAAATTAGGGTTCAAAAGTCATGTGTTTTTCACCTTTAAAGTTTAAAAAATTCACGCATTTTCGCTCAATGACAATGGCTAGTCAATAGTTCCAACATTTTGTTCCATTCTCACTAGCGAGAGCTATTTTGCATATTTTTTTGATTCGGTCGTTTGTATCCAATTCAAAGACCACTGTGTTCCAAGAAGTGCGTTAAAAGAAGTTTTTCTATATTTTGACTATAAAAATGTATTGTCTACTCTAAATCGATGTTCAATCAAAAAATTGGGGCGTGACAACTACCAACTTCATTGGTGATGAACATGACTTGTGCCCTTAAATGGTATCTCCTCGTCGTTGAATGTGATGTAGTTATCGACTACAATATTGTTAGCAATTCCCCCTAATTTTTCGGTGCAAATGTCATGAGTGTCCGAGTACCTGATTCTACACCTTTAACAACACATTCTAGTGATGCTTAGAACTCATAAGCAGGGATAATAATGATATATGTGTTGGAGTTTTGTTTAGCTGATCAACCACTTTATATTCTCACTTTGTCTTATGAATTTAATAAACTCGCAAGCCTCTTCTTCTGACACCTCTTCAAATGGGCACACATATGCTTATTCCTCTACATATTTACCTGCCTTTTCCTTGCTTTTGATCATCCCAAGCGGCCCCATTTCCTTTTTTGGATGGACATATACTTGTGCACTCTTTGTGGCCCTACTATTGCGAGTAATGTTAGTAATTTTCATGAGACTTGCTTCTAGAACATTCTCGTTGTACACTCACGACACAACTATATCTAATTCGTACGAAAAAAGACATGCCCCCTTATTACCCTTGGTTCCACCCTCTCGGACGTGAGGTGTCCATTGGTATTAAGGAGAGTAAACTAGGGTGTTGTTGGGTCTGTTCAATGTTGGCTCATACTCTTGCACAATTATAGTTCGTGGTCGATTTGGATCGGTTTTTAGGCAAAAAAATCACCCGATCTAAACACATAATTAACTTGTGGCCTAGTCTGGTTTGTTTACATTAAGACATCTGATCCAAATATTATATGCAGTTTGGACTAGTTTTTATAAAAGATTGGAACTCTATACATACACTTTAAAACTCAAAAATGACTAAAATATTAAGTATAATGCACTTTAAAGTAACAAGTTTTCATGTATTTATGTTAATATTATCCCAACCTTGTCATGGTACTATTTACAAAAACTAGACATAACATCACAAGTTCACAACTTTATTCCTATCATCATGTTAATATAAATGAACAAACAACTATTGTATAAATTTAAATAATTATTATATTAAAGACCACATCATAATTAGGGCCACAATAATGAGTAAATACACTATATTCGTAACATGATGTTCTTATTAAAAAATAAACAACTAGATATATTGACATTTGACATTGATTTCTTTCTTCATTGTGATTGTATTGTATATCAAAAGAAAGCAAACCTAACAACTTAATTAGTTACTAAAAGAAATATCATCTCTACAATGTAAATATTTTACCTATATGTGAGAATATATTACTTAGTAAACACATATTTTTTAGTCATGTCAAATGAACATTACCAAATCTATCGTATATTGATTGTTGAGTTTACATTCTAGCTTGTTTCAGAATATTATTGAAGTGTTAAATACTTAAACATACAACTTTGTTTGTGCATATTCCAAATAAGTCAAATTAATGTGGTTCATCTTGGATTGGTCTGGTTCCTACAATTGGATCCAAAAAGTGAATCGGATTGATTAGTTTTTAAAAGATCAAACTAACACAATCCAGCCACATTCGGTTTTTGCAGCTTCAGTTTATTTTGTACCGATTTTTGGTTTTATTTTTGGATAAGTCTAAATTTAAAAACCCCTAGTTACAAGCACCTCAACTGAGTCAATCCCCTTTTCTATTACATTAATCTCATAATGCTGGAATTTTCTTCTGTAGAAATAAATTTTAAATCCATCATAATCTCTAGTAACAACTTAAAGTTTACACGATCCTCTAGATTATGGCCTGTTGAGCCATGCATCTCACAAACCTCTGAATTGTCATCACTTCTTTCCTTCTTTAGAACCTTTCGTCCTTGTTTACACATTTATTGAAAAATAAATTCCATGTGCATCTTCACATTGGATACCCTTTCAATGGCCAAACCTTCTCCCACTTCTCTTGCAACATTTATCCCCATATCTCCATGATTCGGCAAGAGATTCCCAATCATGTTAGGCGTTACTCGTTTGGAATCTCTCCCTTTAAATCAATAAGGTCCTGGACCTTATGCTTATAAGCTCGATAGTTCTCCACTAAATGTCTAATACTCTAGAAAGATATGCATAACTCACATTGGGTCAAATCATGAACCAAGATTTTCTATAACTCGACCATGGATGGGGGTTATTATTCTTCGCCTTTGTAGAAAAATGAAAATGTTTGCATACATCATGGGGATAGGATCAAAAATTGTTGCCCTCGTCTCATGATTATTTAGACCTTGGGGAAATGTGTTTTGTCTAGGATAATAGGTGTTATTTTGTTAGGTGTAAGTGTTTGGGTTTTGTTGTAAGTATGTATTGGTCTTTGGGTTTTATGTTAGGTATGTGATGGTTTTTAGGTTTTTTAGAGTTTGCGCGAACCAAATTGGATGTAGTAGTTGTTTGTTTGTGTATTTATAGGTTGGAATTATTTGGTTTCAGCAGCCACAAAGTGTGTTTCACCTTCTTTCTTCTTTAAAAACTAGGCTTCTCCCATGTGCTTGAATTTTCTTCAAAAGTTTTTTCGTTTTTCAACCATCCCTCTATCTTTTCTCCAACCTTTATGAGAGTGTTGACGATAGAGGCACATTTCCAATGAGGTGCTTATAGTAGAGATTTTGCAAGATATTAATAAAAGTCGATAATTGTTCATCTACCTCCTAGGGTAGGACCTGGGATGCTAGTCTTCTCAACCGTCGAACGTATTCCCAAAGTGTCTTTGTCTTTTTAGACATATTCTGCAAATGAGTTCTATCAAGTGCATCATCCTCATTATAGATCCAATGGTTAACAAATATGGTGTCACAATATTTCTCGGACTACTCTCCTTTGAATCATATTTTTTTCCTTTCAAAATATACCTAAAAGTAAAATATTAACTGAAACATTCATAATTATATGCATAAACAAATATACTCAAATTGAGTCAGTTAACTACAAATATAATCATTTGGATTCGAAAAGTGGTAGCAAATAATATTTCAAAAATGCATAAATTTTATGCTTATCGTTCCACCACCATCATCACTATATTGTATCATATTACCTTGATATGAATTTTATTTTGTCTATTTTCACAAACAATAATAAACCAATTTATCATTATAGTTTTGATTTTGTTTTGAATGACTTTGGTTGGCTTTTCTTGTAAAAATTGTGGAGCGGGGGACAATATTGTCACACTATGTAACGAGTGGAAGATAAGTGTCTCTAAAGGTTGAAGAAGACTTTTTTAAAATAAAAATGAGAGACAAATAGGAGCAAGATTCAAACCATGACTTGATAAGTTGAAACATAAAAACATGATTAAATCATCCATATGAACTTTACCAATTTTTGCAACAACCAAACTATATATAAGCTTTTAAAAGGTGGAGTATTTTAAAAAGAATAAACACTCATTATAGTACTTCAAGTTTTTTGTACCATATTAGTCCCTAGAAAATTTAAATTAAACTTTAATCTCGAAAAAAGTTCCCCTTAATCTTCAATCCCTCTACACCACTCCTTCTCTAACATGGTGTTGCCACCATTAAGCTCTATCAACACTAAGATAAGTTCTCCTTACAAATCCTAAACCCCGAAATCCTAATATCCCTTATCCCAAAATCCCCTACACCTCCCAAAATCATTTAAAATAGAAACCTAAGATGAAGAACATGTTTGAATCAAGCACACAATCAATTACAAAACAAGACTTGATCAATGCATCATACATAATCCAATGAATATAAGAAAAGAAAACGAGAGAGAGTAGAATATTGAATTTGACAAAAGGGATTTAAGGTTTGCGAAAGGAATTTAGGGGTGGATAGTTTTAAGATTTGAAAGTTTAGAATTTGTAAAGACATTTAAATGTATATGTGGATTGTGATTTTAGCATTATGTTGTTAGAAATCTATAATTGTGTTATAGTCATTATGTAATTAGCCAAAATATAAAATGATCTTCAGTAATTAATTTGGTGGCTAAGGGCATATGTGTCATGAAATAATAATAAGTGTAGATACCTTCAGGCAATTTCTGATTTGATGAAGGGACTGAATCGAAATTATTGCAACTAAAGTAGTAACCACTACGAGGTTACTTTTATGGGTTATGGTCCCCATTTGTAGAGCAACAGGTTTTCAAGTGTAAAAGTTGAGGAGAATAAGGTAGGATGAGGATAGTGTTATCCATAAAGATATACCACTATCAACTCATCCATAAGGCTAAGGGATAAGACATACTCCTCACATAAGATACCAACACAACACACACTCTCAAGTTTGGTTTTCTCATTCCCCTCTAGAGAAGCAAAACCATCAAGTGCACTATCATCTGGAAGATCATCGCACCCTCATACCTTCGAGATTCTGGAAATGGCTCAACAAGGTATGTTCTTCATCTTCACCATGAACTCATTTGGGGTTTCTTCGGTCTGGACCATGGTTGTTCCATTTGAGTTTATGTATGGGCATAAACATTAGGTTATGGGAACAAAGCCATGGTCATAAGGACTTCCGCGTTTAATCTATGGATTTCGGATGAAGATATTCTCCAACAAGTGGTATCAGAGCAACCCCAATTTGATTCATGAGTGAAATTAGGGTTCTTGCTTTTCTTCCCCAAATCTGGTTTGATTTAGGGTTTTAGTGTTTTGTTTATGCCATGGATCGATTAGGATAGACATTCATGCTTTTTCCATATGAATAAAGATAGATTTGAAATGAATGAATGTTGTTCTTCTGCTGTTTTCTTGAAATTTTGGATGTTTTTTTCCGAAGAACAGCGATGCAGGAATTGCACTGTTCGTCTTCTATCGCAGTGCTCTCACACAAGCGAGAGCTAAAGAGAAGCATTGGCTTCTATTGTGCTTAAGCGAGAAGATCCTCACCCAAGCGACAGCTCGCCCAAGCGAGTGTATGGGCTACATAAGGCTCGCTCAAGCAAGAGTCAAACAGAAGCATTGGCTTCTATTGCGCTTAAGTGAGAGTACCTCGCTCAAGCGAGAGTACCTCGCCCAAACAAGAGAGTACCTCACCCATGCGAGAATACGATAAAGTTTATGGGATTTTGATATCATTGTGCATTGGTTTTAATTGTTATTTGGTTGTCCATTAAGGTTGTTTGTTATTTTAAGTGAGCCAATTGAAGTGAGATGTCGCCAAAGTGACCTCTCTCATGAATATAACTCATGAGGGAGGAATAATGGATGGAAGTGTGTATGGTCATTCATGCGGGTATTAGCTGGCCCAAAGGAAAGTTAATATTTGGCCGAAGATCATACACACATGTGATGATAAACATGTCATAATTCTAAAGTTTTATACATGTGACTGATGAATCAATCCAAAGAGGGATTCGCCAGTTGACATGCCTTATTGTGAATGTTTGATCATTACAATAAGAGTACCACTTGCAGTTGATATCACTATCCAAAGACTTGATATTAATGGTGCACTGGGTGTCTTGATTTGGACATACCATTGTTTAAAGAACATTGATAATTTAAGTTGTGAGCATATTTTAATACTTTGTCTTTTGTCTGAATCAGCTACGTCAATTGCTTCTGTATCTGCAAATTTGAATTCAGTTCTGGTCCTTAATGGTGAAAATTTTAAGGACTGGAAAGAGAACATGGAAATTGTTCTTGGCTGCATGGATCTGGACTATGCATTAAGGGGAGAGCAACCCCTTCTCCTTGGAATCCAGTGTCTCTGAAGAGAGGAAGGATTATGAGAAGTGGGATCACTCTAATCGCATGAGTCTAATGATCATTAAGCGCGACATTCCAGAGGTCTTTAGGGGTACTATCTCGGATGAGATAAACAGTGCCAAAGATTTCCTTGCTGAGATTGAAAAGCCCTATGCAAAGAGCGATAAGGCGGAAACAAGTACTCTGTTACAAAACTTGATTTCCATGAGGTATCAAGGCAAATGAAACATAAGGGAATACATTATGGGAATGTCCAACATTGCTTCGAAACTTAAGACCTTTAAGCTTGAGGTGTCGGAAGACTTACTCATGCATTTGGTCTTGCTTTC
>NC_032021.1:15374429-15375092 GCF_001865875.1 Lupinus angustifolius
GGCAAAAGGAAAATCACTTCAGAGCCCAAGAATGAAGCTGCTAAGGGTCCAGTGCAAAAGAAACAGAAGCATGATGATGTCTGTTTCTTTTGCAAAGCAACTGAACATCAAAAGAAGAAATGTGTAAAGTATCACGTCTGGCGTTCTAAGAAAGGTACATTTCTTACTTTGGTCTGTTTTGAGGTCAATTTAGCTTCAGTACCTGGAAACACCTGGTGGTTAGACTCCGGTTCAACTTCTAACATCAGTGTTTCAATGCAGGGTTGCCTGAGCTACCGAAAGCCTAATCATGTTGAAAGATACATCTATGTTGGCAATGGAACATCGGTAGAAGTGGAAGTTATAGGGCATTTTAGGTTGTTATTATGTACTGGTTTTTATTTGGATTTGGAAGACACTTTTGTTGTACCGTCTTTTAGATGGAATTTAATTTCTGTTTCTTATTTGGACAAACTTGGATATTGTTGTTCATTTGGAAACAATTTGGTTCAATTGTCTTTAAATTCAAATGTTATTGGAACTGGTTCACTTATGTTAAATGACAATCTGTATATGCTGAATACTATAGCTAACTATAGCGAAACCCTAAATGTGGAATCACGCAGTACTAAGCGTAAAATTGAAAATAATAATTCAGGTGCATTATGGCACAAGCGCCTAGGT
>NC_032021.1:15375192-15375487 GCF_001865875.1 Lupinus angustifolius
GTCCCAATCATTGGACGTGTTCAAAACTTTTAAGGCTAAAGTTGAAAATCAACTCAGCATAAGGATTAAGTGCGTCAGATCTAACCGTGGTGGTGAATACGACGGTAGATATGACGGTTCAGGTGAACAACGTCCATGGCCTTTTGCCAAATACCTAGAGGAATGTGGTATAGTCCCACAGTACACCATGTCAGGATCACCTAGCATGAATGGTGTGTCTGAAAGACGAAACCGGACTCTTAAGGATATGGTAAGGAGTATGATATGTCACTCTACCTTACCAGAGTCACTATGG
>NC_032021.1:15375587-15375989 GCF_001865875.1 Lupinus angustifolius
TACACCGAGACAGATCTCGGGGTATTCTTGGATTATCACAAAAGAGCTAGATAGAAAAGGTACTTAAAAGATATGGCATGCAAGATTATAAAGCAATGGATACTCCAGTTGCTAAGGGAGACAAATTTAGTCTCAATCAGTGCCCTAAAGGAAATCTGGAAATTCAGGAAATGCAAAAGATCCCGTACGCATTAGCTGTAGGGAGTCTCATGTATGCTCAAGTATGTACGCGTTCGGTTAAAACATTCATAGTTGGGGTTTTAGGCAGATATATGAGTAACCCAGGAATGGACCATTGGAAAGCAGCCAAAAGGGTCATGAGGTACTTAAAGGGAACAAAAGACTATATGCTCACATATTGGAGATCAAACCAATTAGAGATCAATGGGTATTCTGACTCCG
>NC_032021.1:15376089-15383205 GCF_001865875.1 Lupinus angustifolius
TCTTACAAAAGCTATCACACCCAAGGTCTTTCATGAGCATACTGATCACATGGGTGTTCTACAATGTGAGGATTTTTTGGTTTAGTGGGCGTTAGAAAGTGCACAAATTTTATTATATTTTATCATGTTCTATGTAATTTCAGTATTTTGTATGAATACTTTGTATTCAAACTTCAGTTGATTAATCATTCAGTTTGGTATTCTGTCATTATACTTTGTACAATAAGGTTTTATGTTATTATTAAGGATCTCACTAAAGTTAAGTAGGACCAGTTGAAAATTGACATGTACAGATCATATTCGTGTAATTTTCATGCTACACATTTCATGATGTATCTATGTCATTTAGTTGTGTCAATGTTGGTGATCATTGTTGAATTAGTCATGATTAATATGGCCAAATTCACTATGATTCGATATGGAGACATGACTAATGGACGAGATAATTTAGGTATGCATGAGTCATAATGGCAATATTTAAGCGTGCAATAAGGATAACATATATGTGTGACTAGTGAGAGATTGTTAGAATTTCTGACAATTTATGGGTCACAATTCACAAATATAATTCTATGATTGTGTTATGGCCATTATGTAATTAGCCAAAATATAAAATGATCTTCAGTAATTAATTTGGTGGCTAAGGGCATATGTGTCATGAAATAATAATAAGTGTAGATACCTTCAGGCAATTTCTGATTTGATGAAGGGACTGAATCAAAATTATTGCAACTAAAGTAGTAACCACTACGGGGTTACTTTTATGGGTTAAGGTCCCCAGTTGTAGAGCAACAGGTTTTCAAGTGTAAAGGTTGAGGAGAATAAGGTAGGATGAGGATAGTGTTATCCATAAGGATATAACACTATCAACTCATCCATAAGGCTAAGGGATAAAGCATACTCCTCACATAAGGTACCAACACAACACACACTCTCAAGTTTGGTTTTCTCATTCCCCTCTAGAGAAGCTACTAAGGAAAACCATTCGACGCTCTATCATCTGGAAGATCATCGCACCCTCATACCTTCGAGATTCTAGAAATGGCTCAACAAGGTATGTTCTTCATCTTCACCATGAACTCATTTGGGGTTTCTTCGGTCTGGACCATGGTTGTTCCATTTGGGTTTATGTATGGCCATAAACATTAGGTTATGGGAACAAAGTCATAGTCATAAGGACTTCCGCGCCTAATCTATGGATTTCGGATGAAGATATTCTCAACACATGTTAGAGAATAAATAAGTGATGGAGAGGGGTTGAAGATGAAGGAAGATAAAATTATTTCTATTTTCTTTTTTAGTGAAACATCATTTCACTTTTGTAACAAATAAGGCCCACGTGGAAAAGTTATAATAACGAGGGACTAACATGAGCAATGAAGTCATAATTTAAATTCTTTGCGACTAATATGATTGCATGAAAATCCTGTTCTTAAACGTGTTCGTTTCGGGTTATAAAATAATATTTCTCATAATGACAGTTAGAATTAATACATAATTGTGTTTATTTCAATTTGTAAAAAAGTATTTTCGTAAATAAAACTTTCACAGGGAAGATATATTCCTATGTTTCAATGCTTCCCTCAAGAATGTTTCATTCCCAAGTCTAAAAACTGCAACTTTCCCATTATAATCACATTTCTCATTAATTCTTTACATGCAAATGGTATCAACTACAACACTCATAAATGATATACCAAGCAACTTTAGATTTTCAAGAGGCAATGAAATTAGATCCATTATGCCCTTCATAAAGTGGTAAGGATAAAAGGTTAAAAGAATGGAATGATAAGGAGGTTGAGAGTTCAAGTCTCACCCACTACAAATACTAACATACAAATATTTGTCTATCAAAAAAATAAAATAAAGTTTCTTTACATAATAATACTTGATAGATAAGTAATCAAATGACAATCTTTTGGTCATGTAGTTGTATTAAAGTATCATTTCGCATAAATTTGTTGTATTAGTTATATCATTGAATAATGTTAATCTTGTTTTCTATAAAAATGTTCAATAATGATAGACGATATAAAAGTCAAATACATTTTTATATAAAATATGGGTATTTTGATAATTATATCATATATTTCTAGGAATATATGTCATAAGTAAAAAGATTTCAAATTATTCTAGGAATGTCAATAAAGATTCCAAAAATTATGAATATCAAACAAACATATAATTTTATATGAGAACATATCTTCTATTCTATAAAGTGGGATACTTCATGTGTTACTTGACGTAATTGGTCAGAAGATGCACTTCTATTTCTATATATCAATGAATAACTTTCCTCGTAATAGTATTCCTAAGAATGTAATTCTTGGGCTTATAAATAGATACTCCTTAACAAATACTTCATTAAAGAGAACCAAAATTTAACTTACCCATCAAACAAGGTGATCCAATCCAATAAAGTTGATTCAATATTTTGCTTGATGGGATCTAATAAGTAAGGATGACAATGAGTATAGATGTACTTACATAGAGCACTATCTATATGTGTATAAATGATTACAAGTATAAAAAGTTACAAAGAATTTATTTTCTTTAACTTATTATTTGAACAACAGTGTTGCACCGCTTCTAGTCTAAAAAATAAATAAAGTGTACAAATCAAACAAATGTTTTTCTACCTAGAAGCGTGTAGTCTTGAATCTATATTAACATGTATGAGCAATATATAATATTGTGAGACACAAAAATAATAAATAACTTTTTAATAATTAAATAAATACATAAAATAAAATAATCAAAATAATTTTACGAGTATAAAATAGTTCATACAATTACTAGGTTGTATGTCTAGTACAGGTAGACGAGGTGCTAATATCTTTTCTGATCTATAATCAACTCTCAAGTATAAATTTTTAAATTAAAGATCAATATGTTCCAACATTTGACATGGATGGGGATCACCTATCCCAAATTGGTGTCCTCAATCCTATCTCAACCACTTATATTTAGACACGTGTATTTAATAAATTATTTTTATAAAATAAGATTAAATTGTAATATTATTTTTCATTTGTTTGTAAATGCTGATTGGCCTGGGACACCGGGACATGAAAAGTAAGGGACAAATGATCCCTATTCTAGCATAAAGAGGTGTTTCTATATTTTAACTGCAAAAATGTGGTGATGACTACAAAGCATTAGGAAGATGATATAATCTCACTTCTTCCATCTTCTAAAGTTGCGTAAATGATTTTCAACAGAAAATTGTGCCGCGGCAACGAATAAGTCTATCTACCTCACAGTCTCAGACTCTTAGTCTTACCTTCTGAACCTCCAACACCCAAGTTTTGATGAGAACCCCTCCCAAACAAAAAACTAGATGAATGAGTTTGTTGAAACAATTAGTAAAATGCTCTTAATACAGAAGGCCAATAAGGTTCTACATGGGAGAACCCCCAACTTTCAAGTCCTTTGAAATATGGTGATGGACATCAAACCAAATATTAGAAGTGATAGTTGGATACCCTGTTGGAATTTCTGACAATTTATGAGTCACAAATATAATTCTATAATTGTGTTATGGCCATTATGTAATTAGCCAAAATAGAAAATGATCTTAAGTAATTAATTTGGTGGCTAAGGGCATATGTGTCATGAAATAATAATAAGTGTAGATACCTTCAGGCAATTTCTGATTTGATGAAGGGACTGAATCAGAATTATTGCAACTAAAGTAGTAACCACTACGGGGTTACTTTTATGGGTTATGGTCCCCATTTGTAGAGCAACAGGTTTTCAAGTGTAAAGGTGGAGGAGAATAAGGTAGGATTTCTCTCCCTAAGCAACACTTTTCAGAAACTAAGGTATTCTCTCATTCCCCTCTAGAGAGAACTAAAGGAAAACCGTAAGGCGCTCTATCATCTGGAAGATCATCGCACCCTTATACCTTCGAGATCCCGGAAATGGCTCAATAAGGTATGTTCTTCTTCTTCACCATGAACTCATTTGGGGTTTCTTCGGTCTGGACCATGGATGTTCCATTTGGGTGTATGTATGGGCATACACATTCGGTTGTGGGAACAAAGCCATGGTCATAAGGACTTCCGCATTCACTCTATGGATTTCGGATGGAGAAGGAATTTCTCCAACAAGTGGTATCAGAGCCACCCCAAATTGATTCATGGGTGAAATTAGGTTTTCATGTTCTTCCCCAAATCTGGTTTGATTTAGGGTTTTGGTGTTTTGTTTCTGTTATGAATCGATTATGAAAATACTTATGCTTTTCAATGTGAAACAAAACGATTTGAAATGATTGAATGTTGTTTTCTGTTGTTTGTTGTTGAAAATTTTGGTTGTTTTTCGAAGAATCTCGATGCAGAAATCGCATTTTTCATGTTCTGCTGCAGTGCTCTCGCTCAAGCGAGAGGATAACATAGGCAAATCGCCTTAATTAGGGCTCAAGCGAGATTTGGCTCGCCCGAGCGAGAGTGGCTCGCTCAAGCGAGAGGATAACAGAGGCAAATCGCCTTAAATAGGGCTCAAGCGAGATTTGGCTCGCCCGGGCGAGATTCTGGTCGCCCGAGCGAGATTCGGCTCGCCCGAGCGGGAAAAAAAGAAAAAAAAAAATTTTTTTTTAATTATTTTTGGGACTTCAGTATCTTTGTGCATTGGTTTAATTGTTGTTTGGTTGTCCATTAAGGTTGTCTGTTATTTCAAGTGAGCCAAATGAAGTGAAATGTCGCCAAAGTGACCTCTTTCATGGATATAACTCATGAGGAATAATGGATGGAAGTGTGTATGGTCATTCATGCGGGTATTAGCTGGCCCAAAGGAAAGTTAATATTTGGCCGAATACCATATACACCTGTGATGATAAACATGTCATAATTCTAAAGTTTTATACGTGTGATTGATGAATCAATCCAAAGAGGGATTCGTCAGTTGACATGTCTTATTATGAATGTTTGATCATTACAACAAGAGTATCACTTGCAGTTGATATCACTGTCCAAAGACTTGATATTGATGGTGCACTAGGTATCTTGATTTGGATATACATTGTTTTGAGCACAATGATAATTTTGGGTTGTGAGCATATTTTAATATTTTGTCTTTTGTTTCAATCAGCTACATCAATTGCTTCTATATCTGCAAATTTGAATTCGGTTCCGGTCCTTAATGGTGAAAATTTTAAGGATTGGAAAGAGAACATGGAAATTGTTCTTGGCTGCATGGATCTGGACTATGCATTAAGGGTAGAGCAACCCCATTCTCCTTTGGAATCCAGTGCCTCTGAAGAGAGGAAGGATTATGAGAAGTGGGATCGCTCTAATCGCATGAGTCTGATGATCATTAAGCGTGGCATTCCAGAAGTCTTTAGGGGTACTATCTCGGATGAGATAAATAGTGCCAAAGATTTCCTTGCTGAGATTGAAAAGCGCTTTGCAAAGAGCGATAAGGCGGAAACAAGTACTCTGTTACAGAACTTGATTTCCATGAGGTATCAAGGCAAGGGAAACATAAGGGAATACATTATGGGAATGTCCAATATCGTTTCAAAACTTAAGGCCCTTAAGCTTGACATGTCGGAAGACTTGCTCATTCATTTGGTCTTACTGTCTCTTCCTGCACAATTCAGTCAGTTTAAGATTTCTTATAACTGTCAAAGGGAGAAATGGACTCTTAATGAGCTCATTTCATTTTGTGTGCAAGAAGAGGAAAGATTGAAGCGAGAGAGGACTGAAAGTGCCCATTATGTTACTACCTCTAAAGACAAGGGCAAAAGGAAAATCACTTCAGAGCCCAAGAATGAAGCTGCTAAGGGTTCAGTGCAAAAGAAACAGAAGCAGGATGATGTCTGTTTCTTTTGCAAAGCAACTGGACATCAAAAGAAGAAATGTGTAAAGTATCACGCCTGGCGTGCTAAGAAAGGTACATTTCTTGCTTTGGTTTGTTCTGAGGTCAATTTAACTTCAGTACCTGGAAACACCTGGTGGTTAGACTCCGGTTCAACTTCTAACATCAGTGTTTCAATGCAGGGTTGCCTGAGCTACCGAAAGCCTAATCATGTTGAAAGATACATATATGTTGGCGATGGGAAATCGGTAGAAGTGGAAGCTATAGGGCATTTTAGGTTGTTATTATGTACTGGTTTCTATTTGGATTTGAAAGACACTTTTGTTGTACCGTCTTTTAGACGGAATTTGATTTCTGTTTCATATTTGGACAAATTTGGTTATTGTTGTTCATTTGGAAACAATTCGGTTCAATTGTCTTTAAATTCAAATGTTATTGGAACTGGTTCACTTATGTTGAATGACAACCTTTATATGCTGAATATCATAACTGATTATAGCGAAACCCTGAATGTGGAATCACGTGGTACTAAGCGTAAGATTGAAAATAATAATTCAGGTGCATTATGGCACAAGCGCCTAGGTCACATTTCTCAAAAGAGAATTGAGCGTCTTGTGTCAGATGGGATTTTGGATTCCATTGACTTCACAAACCTTAATGTTTGTGTTAAATGCATAAAAGGAAAACAAACCAAACAATCGAAATATGGTGCATATAGAGCTTCGGACGTCTTAGAATTGATACATACGGATATCTGTGGGCCATTCCCTACGGCTTCCTGGAATGGTCAACGATATTTCATATCATTCATAGACGATTATTCTCGTTATGCATACATTTTTCTAATTCATGAAAAGTCCCAATCGGTGGACGTGTTCAAAACTTTTAAGGCTGAGGTTGAAAATCAACTCGGCAAAAGGATTAAGTGCGTCAGATCTGACCGTGGTGGTGAATACTACGGTAGATATGACGGTTCAGGTGAACAACGTCCAGGGCCTTTTGCCAAATACCTAGAGGAATGTGGTATAGTCCCACAGTACACCATGCCAGGATCGCCTAGCATGAATGGTGTGTCTGAAAGACGAAACCGGACTCTTAAGGACATGGTAAGGAGTATGATTTGTCACTCTACCTTACCAGAGTCACTCTGGGGAGAGGCACTTAAGACAGCAGCTTATATTCTTAATAGGGTACCAACTAAGGCAACTGCTAAAACACCTTATGAGCATTGGACTGGGCGAAAGCCAAGTCTGAAGCATTTTCATGTGTGGGGATGTCCAACTGAGGCAAGGCCTTATA
>NC_032021.1:15383305-15404153 GCF_001865875.1 Lupinus angustifolius
GGGTTACTTTTATGGGTTATGGTCCCCATTTGTAGAGCAACAGGTTTTCAAGTGTAAAGGTGGAGGAGAATAAGGTAGGATGAGAATAGTGTTATCCAGGATAGGATAACACTATCCACTCATCCATAAGGGCTTATAAGGCATAAGGATAAGCCTCCTCCAACTAACCTCAACACAATACTTTTTTCAGAAACTAAGGTATTCTCTCATTCCCCTCTAGAGAGAACTAAAGGAAAACCGTAAGGCGCTCTATCATCTGGAAGATCATCGCACCCTCATACCTTCGAGATCCCGGAAATGGCTCAACAAGGTATGTTCTTCTTCTTCACCATGAACTCATTTGGGGTTTCTTCGGTCTGGACCATGGATGTTCCATTTGGGTGTATGTATGGGCATACACATTTGGTTGTGGGAACAAAGCCATGGTCATAAGGACTTCCGCATTGACTCTATGGATTTCGGATGGAGAAGGAATTTCTCCCACATACCCTTCTTCCAAATCAATATAAGGAATGTACCTGAAACTAGTACACGACTTTTGGAAGTCGCTCGTGGTCATAGTAAACGACGGCATGAGAATGATCACTGGAGATGTTGGTGAAGACGACCACATCTTCATAATCCCAACAACTTTGTCTAACATCACGAGATGTAGCGGATGAGGAGCTGGTTATTATTCTTCATGGGTGATGGAGAAATGAGAAGCCTTAATCCATAAGGTTATTTTCGTGACACTGAATCTTTTTTCCCTGATTGCGAAGAATCTTGTGCCTAAGGCAAGAGTTATACATGTCATCATCATCACTTTTGTGATGTCAAGGATAGACTTGAGAGATCATGTGAGCAAAATGGATAAGTTCATCATGTTCAACTTGCTTCTAGGCATAAAGACAAACATAAATGAGTTGATACTAACTCATGAATAAGACAACAAGCTCTAAACGTCAACCAGGTGAGAAAAAAATACCCCTATAGTATGTTGCTCACAAGAGTTTTCAGAACCAGCAAGGTGAAGAATCTGAACCAAGCATTATGAGTCTAGTTGTGCATGTAAATGCAAGCATGCATCAATGAGCAAATTGTATATGCATGCATGCATCAATGAGCAAATTGTATATGCATGCATGCATCACATAGATTTTGATGAAGACAAAGGTTGATGAAAATAAAGATTGAAGACAAAGTTTAATAAAGACAAAGATCAACAACAAAGATAAAGACAAAGATTGCATATTAAGGGCAAGCTTGAAAGCATGAATAAATCAACAAATAACAAAGTCAACAACAAAGTCAAAGGTCAAGAATCAAGTTCACACACGCTAAAATATTCAAGAAGATCTAGAGGTTAAGTGTTTTTATATCTTTATTAGTTCTTAAGATGTTTGCTTAGAAACAGTCTAGGCTATGATGAACCCTAATGGAAGTCTCGCAAACTAAAATCAATCATAACTAAAATGAGACTCACATACATACATGATTTATATGCACATGCATAAATACATGATCACATGATTTTGATACATTTAAGAAGAGTTTTAAATCATACATTATCCAAACTCGTGCATCATACTTTTACAAATCATGTAGGAGGTTCATATCACATTGAAATATCTTTTTCGAAAATATGTTAATTGATTGAGAGTTATTTTAATTGATTAAACAATGAATAAATTTGGGAATCCGTTAATCAATTAAGAATGGGTTTAATTGAATAAGGGTAGTTACAATTTCTAGTTTCTTGAATTTTAAAGAATCATTAATCGATTAGTTTAAGTGATAATCGATAATTTGCACCAGAAAACAGAATTGTATATTAACCCAAGTTTCTTCATTTAGCATAGAGATAGAACTGTTGTTACCGTAGCTCGCAACAATTTAGAATGACACGAAATAATCGTTAATGACTGAGTCACGACTACACCGCTATCTTTAAGACATTTTGTAGTACTGCTAAAATTGTAAAAGAAGACTATCAACCATATTGTCCCCAAGATAAAACAACACAATTCTCTACTATACGATTTCTTACTGCATTGTAAGAATCGCTCTCGAATACATCCACAACATGACTACTAGTGTCAATTCTCGAATTCTCATAGTATGGCTACCCGTGCCAATTCTTTTTCCACAATAGTGACTACTAGTGTCAGTTCTCGAAATTCCCACTTTGGCTGCCTATGTCATTTCTCAAGGGTCACGAAAAGAAAGAGGGAGAAGGTTACCGGAAATGCGTCAATGGAATATAAGGTGGGAGAAAGAGAAGTTGAGAGGTAAACACCTTCAACTTGGGACAAATTATAATGAGGGAATAAGACCTCTATTTATAGTCTGAAGCCTCCAACGGCTCTCTAACAACTCTTTCACCAACAACTTTATTACCAACGACTCTATCATAATGGCTGAGATCTCCTCCAACGGCTCTTTCCTTGTTGCATGTGTGTGATGACTTGGTCAACACATGGTCTAGGTCCAAAAGGCCCCAAAAATTAAATAAATTAATAAATAAATATTTTATTAAAAAGAATGTTGGGCCGTAACTTAAGGCTTAAAAAACCTTTCAACTTCCCTCCTCCAAGCAAAGTGAGACTAGTGAGTTTTTTCATTTCACTTTAAAACATTATTCTTTCAACAAATTCTAACAATCCCCCACTTGAAATTAAAAAAATAATTTCCGGGAATTTATATGGTCTCAGTAAGATTGTGCATAAACAAAGGTGTCATGCGACTTGAACCTTTGCATAGTGAATAAGATCCAGATTTTACTAGAGTGATTTGTAGTCTTGACTTCTATCTTTGGCATCAAACCACACACAACATTTTCAAATGTGTATTCTGTAAAGCCTGTGCGTTAAAGGACATGCACGTCTATCTCATTTTAGTGAATGCTCTAAAAATTTATACCCCAAAATTTCATAGGAAACGGTTGTTGAAAGATTTTTATTGCTTGGTACTTGGTAAGGAAAAACATATTTCCAATCGATTTATTAAGTTACTGATTTATTCTTTGCACGTCATCTCGGCTTTGTTGGAAATGATTTCCAACACAAGCATAATGGTTTCAAGAATATTCTATATGATAAAAAACTTAGCTTTATTGAATTATTAACAACTTCATACCATCTCGGTTTTGTGGAATAAATTCCAACAACGGTTTAATGGTATGAATTTAGCAAATTAACACAAGTGATAATGAGTGATATTTATTTATTTAGTGACTTTATTTATTTACTCCATTTACAGGTTCATTTTAACTATACCATAAAGGTTGGATTCATTTTATTAAGTTAACCATACAATTTCTTAGGAAAGGTTGACATCAAAGAATAATAAAATGAACAAAAGAATAGAGTTAGAAGTTAATCGTACTACTTCTTTCAAAGGGTTGGTAAAAAGAATAAAGCAATAAATAAATGTTAGTTGCTGAAAGTAAATGACTAAAAATAAAAGTTAGTAATTAGATCACTCATTATAACTATGTATTTTTCCTTTTCACAAAGACACAATTTATGAATTAAATTACACTTTGATTCAATGTTTCCTTCTTTGTCAACATATAAAATTTATAAGTTAAAACTTTACTATTTTACTCTTGCATCTCTTTCAAGATTCAATTGTAGTATAGTATATGGTTCTGTTGAACCACAAGGAATTTCCTAATAGAACATTATTATAAACATGTCATATTACTAATAAAGTTTGAACATATTTTTGGTTTGATTTTTGTTTATGGAATTTGAACAAGTAA
Organism: Lupinus angustifolius; assembly: GCF_001865875.1. Lineage (NCBI taxonomy): Eukaryota > Viridiplantae > Streptophyta > Magnoliopsida > Fabales > Fabaceae > Lupinus > Lupinus angustifolius. Next base: position 15,387,051 of record NC_032021.1, read on the forward strand.
ACATAAACGTAAACAACTAATATGCACAAATTCTTGAGGAGAAAATTAGTTTGAGTGATGGAAAATTTTCTTAACATGTATCTTATGAAAAATGTTTATAAAAGTCATGTGTTATACTTTGGTTATTCCAAACATCAGTTCATAAAATTTCAATCAGTCCCTCGGCGAGAAAAGTGATTTTCAAACCTTGCAAAATATACTAATTAATAGAAAATTGTCACTCGACGAAATAAGTTGGCACGCCTTATTTCAGGCTCCGTAAACATTGATTAGTCTTGATTACAAGTTCCTTAAAATAGATGCTTTGATTTGGCAAATTAACTAAGGTTTATTCCTACTTTTTAGTTTATTTGTCGAGACTTTAAAAAGAAGCATTTTGGATCTTGAAATCAAGTTTTAGGTGATCAAGTTAAAACCGCATTAAGCACTTTCTAAAGAATTGAAATTGTCAAAGTAATAACTTAAACATGATTCAACATAATGAAACAAGAAATTACAAGAAATATTAGTGAGCCAAAATTCCACTAATATTTAGGAGCATTAACCATCTTAATCCAATGATTTAAGACACTTTACCATGCATAAATGAGATTGCAACATAATTTTTTACATCTCATTTGATTACTCCTTCTCCTCTTGAATTAAAGAGAAATTACAAATAAACGTTACCTAAGCTACTTTGGAGTAGAAGTTCTCCAAGAAATTACAAAGAAGAAGAGAGAAATTCGGATGGAGGTATGAATGTGAGAATGTATGTGAAAAATGGAATGCCTAAAGTGTGTTGAAGTGCCTCTTATTTATAGGAATTTTCTGCCAGCGCCAAGCTACTCTCTTCCACTGCCAAGCTGCTGACCAAACCCTTGAGTATGGGTTTGGTCATTTGGCCAAGCATCTTAGTCACCTGCTTGGGGCTGAGTCACCCAAGCTATGGTGAGCTACTTTCCCAGCTATTGTGAGCTACCTCTGAAAAGCCTATGGAGGCTACTTAGAGTGAGGTCATGTAGATGTTATGGTTACTTGATGGCTAAATCAACTTGACCAACTTGCTGAGTGCACACTGTCAAGCTCCTATGTGGCACCACTAAGTTGCATGCTTGAGCAGCTTTGACCACGCTGATGGTGATGTGGCTTGATGCTTGCCGATTTTTTCAGGTGTGTGGTTCCAAGATGGGCGGTCCAGGTGCCAGGCTAAGCTGCTTAATGAGCACTAAGTGTGTGCCATGCATGTGGCGGCATGTGCCAAACTTGTGTCCTGGCCGTGCCAGGTTGGTGTCCAGGTCAGCCAGGCGTGGGTTTGGTCCAAGCTAAGCTGCTTAGTGAGTAGCTTCATATTGACTTCATGCTTTCCACATAGGCCAAGTTTTGTTGAGTCATGCTTAAGGCTAAGCACACAGTTTTCCATGTCAAGCTTAAGCATGTCATGTATGGATCAGTTTAGCCTATTTTGAGCACTTTGCTTGCACTTGATTATTTCATCTCTTTTCTACCTAAATCCTACAAAATAAAGTAAAGAAATCCTACAAAATATAATAATAAGAAATACACAAAGCATATATACAAGATTGTGATATTTTATCCAAAAAGTGTTGAATTAAGTTGGTTTTCTCAATTTTGCCAAGGATAAGTGCCATAAAAAGTGTATGAATTGTATGCAATTTTGGCACTAATCATCTCCCCCAACTTATGACTTTGTTTGTCCTCAAACAAATGGTAAAGCACATCCGAATTCAAGACTTGACTAACTTTTCAGGATATGATTGACATGATTTCAAATTTGCTTAAGCATGATCTAAAAAATGTTTTCAAAGAGATTTTTTATGATTTGTGAATTTTTTACACATAATGCTTCAAACATGAAATATATTCTTTTGTTCATCAAAAGTGTGTAATAATTTACCTAAGAAAATATTTTTCAATCAAAAAAGTGTTTTTGCACACAAGTTCAAAATTGGAACTTCAAATGGGTAAGTGTTTCACTCAATTTTTCAACCATTTGATTTTAGTAATTTGAACTTGTTCTTTATCTCATCTATTCCCTTAAATTGCATAATCAATGAAGGCTCACTAAGGTCTTGTTTTCGGTTGTAATGAGGCTTGGTTTGGATAATCATGGTTTTTCTAGATAATCAAGTTAAATTCAAGTAAAAAGAGAGCATTTTGTAAAATTTTCTCAATGAAGCACTTCACTCTACTTTTTTCCATAATTTTCTTTTCCAACCTCTTAGATTTTGAACCTTGACTCCTTTTGACTTTTTTATGTATTTCTCAATCTCTTTTTGTTTTTCACTTTCTTTTATAACCTTTTGTTGTTTTTGTAAAGAGATTGATAATTTTTTCTTTCTTTTTAAGAAGCCAAGTCCACCAATTTCCTCCCAACTTGATTCTTTCAAACACCCTTTTTAAAAATTAATGCTATCTTTGAACATTGTTTTCAATTTCAGTTTCATGGGATAATTTGAAAAAATGTTTTACTTTGTTTGACTCAAATGGGCTTATAAAAGGATAATCCTAATTTTTTGTTAGACTTTTTGACCATTTGGTTCAACTAAAGAAATAACATGTCTTGATCACTTCCTATCAATTTTATGCAATTAAGAGATTTAAAGACTCAAACAAGTTTAATTAGACAAATCAAATGGTGATTTAACTTTGATCTCTTCCTCACGTGTTTGGCTCACTCCCTCACTTGGCTTAGATTTACACTTCTTGATTTAAAAAATGTTTGCAAAGATCATGTTTACACAAATTTAAATTCCATTTACAAAAGATTTCAAGTTATGACATTATGTGATGTTTTCACACAAAAATTAGCATATATCTCATTTTGCTCACTAAAAGCTTAAGTCAAAATATGCTTAGCAATTTCTAATCATGCAATCATGCCAAAATTGTTCATTTAGCCACTTAAATTCGGTTTTGAATTTTTTTTTTTGAGTTTATGGACAACCAAATTACTTTTTAAATAATTATACAATCTTATATACACTACTAAGTTTCTTTCTAAAAAAATTCAGATGCATCAAACCATGTTCCCGTCTTTAAGTGATGGCTTATCCTCAAGTCAATAGAGATATTGGTTTTAAGGAGATGTTTGATGCATATGAACATTTTTAAAGAATAACATAATACTTTTTAACACAAACTTAATTAAACACAAAACATAAAATAAATTAACAACATAGTAGCAATTTAAAACAACATACCAAATATTTGAAATGCAACATAAAGATAATTAACTTAGAAATTCATGTAAGGAAAAAGAGAAAACCGAAAAGAGCTTTCTCAATCTCCATCTTCCTCCTCACTTGTGTCTTGTGATCTTCCTTCGGGCCACTTAGTGCTTGCCACAAATTCCTCATAGGATCCTCCGTTGAAGTTGGATCCTTTTCCAAAGATGTTATGCAAGCTCTTGTAAATCCCTTTGATTCCTCGATAGCACGCCTTTATTGTAGGTTTTGCATTTTTTGTTCTTGTATTATGGCGTTTATCTTGGAAGTCATTGGCTTCCCATGAGTAATTTTTTGATTTTGGTTCAAATTGCCAAAAACATTTCTAAGCTCAACCCGAGCTTGTGAGATGATTTTTCCTTGTAGTAAGTGCTTACATATGATGCATTGATTTCTGTGTTCAAGGCTGTGACCTCCTTGTAAGATTCAAGTATAAATTGATACTTGCAAAGGTTAGTGATCAATGAAGGTAGAATCATTGAAAGAACAGCCCTCATGATATAGTCATGAATAGCATCTGAGATGACTACAACAATATAAATGGAGTCTTCATCATATATAGAACTGATGAGCTTTGCCTAGGGGATTGACAAATTAGAGACGTGTGAGGAAGGCCATATGTTGGAAAACACAAAAATGGCACAAATTTGTGAAATTTGGGTCATACAAAATCTAAAAATTGACCCACTTTGATTGTGTTCCAAGCCTTCCAAACATAAGCTTTTTTGATATAAGCTTCATCATGTCCTTCACCTTCCTCCGAATAGGCAGCACTTAACTTCAATTGATAGGTGTACACGTCATGATCATTTGTTGATGATGGGTTCCATGGGTTGCCCAAGTAGTCATTTATCATGTACTTGTCATAATAAACTTGTGCCATTTATCCTTGCCTCAATTGAAACAATGGAGTTGGCATAAAATTATTTCACCACATCCAATGAGAACATCTTTTTGGTTGGGCAAGCTTTTGCCAACCGTACTTCTCCACTATGAAAGTGAAACCTCCAAATTCATCTTCATCCAAGTTGACAATTTTCTTCAAATTGGTTGCACTTTTTAGAGTTATTTCTTTGAACTTTTTCTTGGCATCCTTTGAAGCAAATTTGGTGCTCTTATATTCATTAGTGACTTCCTTTCCTCTCCTTGATGAACTCCTAAAATTGATAATTCTAACAAAATATTTTTTTTAAACCAAGGAGTTAGTCATTAAAATCAAGATTTGAAATTTTTTTAGAGCATGCAACTTAATTTTACATATTTGCTACTTTGAAAACTACCTAATATAAACATTTTCATTCATGGCCGAATTTCCTAGGGGTTTCTCAAAGTTTTTGGAAAAATGTGATGCTTTTTTCAAGAATGTACAAGTTCCAAAAAGAAATAGTCAAATTTGGGTATTCAATGATGTTTGCATTGTTGGTGATTTTTGAACAAGTTTCATGTCAATATTCATCTATAGCGTTCAGCCAACATGAGATTTCAAAGTGTTAATTTTTTTGAAAATTTTTGTAAAGTAATTCACGACTTTGAACTTTTGCTCATGTTTCCAACATATCTCATTCTATTTGGTTGAACTATTTAGAAATATTTTCCACTTAACCAAAACAGACCCCTTTTCACACAATCTATTTTCATAATAGTTTTGAAATGCATGTTGGTGTAAAGATATGTGTTTCAACCAAAAACTCTATGATAGAAAGTTAAACAAAATTTTCAAAATTTTCATGATCTAAATTTATATCATTTGAAGGTGTGAGCATGAGATGTGTCAACAGTTTTTTTAATCAGGAACAAATAGATCTATTCAAGTTCAAACATATTCAACAACAAGCATATACGTATCTCAACAAGTTTTGAACTAAAAATGATGACTTTTTGAAACTTTTTGTGTTGGGTTTCCTTAAATATTTTTTCATTTGTTTATAAAAACTTATTCCCAAACAATAAGCTTCAAAAAGGAGAAAAAAGTATGAAAAAGTAAAGAGAAATGAGATACTTACATGATGATGAAGAACTTGAGAGCTTTTAGGCAAAATGAAAGCTTTATGATTTTGATTTTTTTTTAAAATGACTTGGTGCTGTGAAAATCAGAACTTTGAGGGGTTTAAAAAGAGTGAGAATCTTTGGTCAAAATGTTGATTTATTCAAGAGATATGATGATAAGGGAAATCCACTTTTGAGGGGATTTTTGTCTCCATGGTCTGCGTCACACGGGCGCTGAGTGCCAGATCACCCCCACTGGGCGATGGGTCTTTGGTCAAGGCTTGACCGAATTTGGTTGAGTCATGGCCATGACTTGGCCTTGGTTTGGGCCCTTTTTGAATTTTTGTAAGATTTTGACTTGACCCAATAACTCATTCTTGAGTAAAAATATTTTCCTATTGTTTTTGAAAATTTTCTGATTTATTTCCTAAAACTCAAAAAATTTATTTCCAAAGAAAAAGTTAATTTTTACTTTGATGATAAAAATTGTTCTTCATTTTGTCATAAAAATAAAATGAAATATAGAAGAAATAGATGAAGGAAAGACATAGTGTGTGTATATATATATATTCAAAATGTACTATGTTGCCTACCAGCAAGCGCTCTTTTAACGTCAATAGCTTTACTTATGTTACCTACATAACCAAAATTCATCATCTTCTTTATATTGCTCTGATGAGCTTGGTTCACCCCTTAAGACAAAATTACAGTGCTCTCTCGGGTTGACTTCTGTATTTAGCTGAAAATGTTGATTTCTAATTTTCAGCTATTTGTTTGGCCAGCTGCCCGATTTGAATTTTCATATTATGCAGAGAGGCATCAGTGTTTTTTCTGGTTGGACATAGCCATTTGTATGAATTGATTCAGTATGTCCTTTAGTTTAACATTTTTGTCCTCTGTTGGGTGTTGATAGTGATTATTCCTTGGGTAGAATAATGGTGGTTTTTGAGGATTGTCCTGCCTTCAAGGTTGATTCCTCTAAAATTATTATTATCCCCTAAGAATAATTATTTTGAAAGTTATGTATTGGATGATTGCCTACAAAGTGGACTTCCTCATTTTGACAATAGCATGTTTCGTGATCGTCAACACAATTGTCACACCTGTAAACTTGCTTCTTTGAATATTCTCATATTTGTCTAGGCAAATCATTAAGCTTTTGGTTCACTTCATCAAGTTGTTGTTGAAGCAGTTTATATTGAGCCAACATAACATCTATTGAGCTCAATTCGAGGATTCGACCTCTCCTAGGTGGTGGTCCTCTTTAGTGTTGACTTTTCTGGTCATTTAAAGTCATGGATTCAATTATATTAATAACTTTTTGTGGAGGTTTTGTCAATAGTTGTCCGCTAGCAGTTGCATTTAGAATCCATTTGTGTTATTGTTGTAGTCCATTAGTGAAGATATAGAATTGAGTTTGCACATCAAATCCATGATTTGGGCACTTTACCATCACAGATTTGAATCTATCCCAAGATTCACAAATACTTTCCCCAACAGGTTGAACAAATGTGGATATAACTATCTTTAGATCCATAAACTTTCCTTGCGGAAAGTATCTGCTCATAAATTTCTCATCCACTAGGTTCCAGTCATTCTGAATATGTGGAGGCAGATCCAGAAACCATTCCTTAGATTTCCTAATCTGAGTTAAAGGGAAAAGCCTCAGAAAACTAGTTTTTTCTTCTGTTTTTTATATTCTAGCAGTACCAACCAACTCGTAAAATTTTGTGAGATGGTTATATGGATCTTCATGCTCCAGACCAGCAAATAGATTGGCATACATCAGCTGTACCAATCCATACTTCATTTCGGGAGTCCTTTGGTTACTATATGGCCTCCCGATCCTTATCATATTTGTGGGCATGAAACTGATAAATCTACCAGTATTTGGCTAGTTGTTTGCCTTTGATCCTTTAGTGGTTTTTTGATTATTGGCCATTGATTCTCATTGTTTTTTGGCTTTCCTCTGGGCTTTCTTTTTCTTTAGTAGAGTTTTTTCAAGTTCTGATCGAAAGAAAATTCTACCTGTTTTTTCCTACAATGCATGCACCAAAGGAAATGTTTCCATTTTTTCACAAGAAAGTTAGTGATTAAAAATAGACAATATTTATAATTTACATTGTTTATACAAATTCAAATTAATTTATATAGAAAGTGAAAAAGATTTTTATACATGATTATTAATAATATACCATATAAAAAATAATTTCTATTATTTAGCAATCCCCCGACAGCAGCGCCAATTTGTTGAAAGATTTTTATTGCTTGGTACTTGGTAAGGAAAAACATGTTTCTGATCGATTTATTTAGTTACTGGTTTAATGTTTGCTCACCATCTCAGCTTTGTTTGAAAGGATTTCCAACATCGACATAATGGTTTCAAGAATATTCCATTTGATCAAAAACTTAGCTTTATTGAATCATTAACAACTGCATACCATCTCGGTTTTGTGGAATAAATTCCAACACTAGTTTAATGGTATGAATTTAGCAAATTAATACAAGTGATATTTATTTATTTATTGACTTTATTTATTTACTTCCATTTTCGGGTTCCTTTTATCTATACCATAAAGGTTGATCTCATTTTATTAAGTTAACCATACCATTCATTACGAAAGGTTGACATCAAAGAATAATAAATGAGCAAAAAAAATAGAGTTAGAAGTTAACCGTACCACTTCTTTCAAAGAGTTGATATAAAGAATAAAGCAATAAATAAATGTTAGTTGCGAAAATGTAAATGACAGAAAGTAAATATTAGTTGCAGAAAGTAAATCACTAAATATAAAAGTTAGTAGTTAGATCACTCATTATGACTGTGTATTTTTCCTTTTCCCAAAGATACAATTTATGAATTAAATTGCACTTTGATTCAAGGTTTCTTTCTTTGTCAACAAATAAAATTATAAGTTAACACTTTACTATTTTACACTTGCATCTCTTTCAAGATTCAATTCTAGTATAGTATAAGGTTATGTCGAACCACAAAGAATTGCCTAATAGAACATTATTATAAACATGTCATATTACTAATAAAGTTTGAACATATTTTTGGTTTGATTTTGTTTATGGAATTTGAACAAGTAAACATAAACGTAAACAACTAATATGCACAAATTCTTGAGAAGAAAATTAGTTTTAATGATGGAAATATTTCTTATGATTTTTTTATAAAAGTTATGTATGAAAAATGGAATGCCTACAGTGTGTTGAAGAGCCTCATATTTATAGAAATTTTCTACCACCGCCAAGCTGCTGACCAAACCCTTCAGTATGTGTTTGGTCACTTGGCCAAGCAGCTTAGTCACCTGCTTGGAGCTGAGTCACCCAAGTTGTGGTGAACTACTTGCCTAGCTATTGTGAGCTACCTTTGAAAAGCCTATGGAGGCTACTTGGAGTGAGGTCATGCATGATGTTATAGTTGCTTGGTGGCTAAGTCAACTTCACCAACTTGCTGAGTGAACACCGCCAAGCTCCTATGTGGCACCGCTAAGCTGCCTGCTTGAGCAGCTTTGACCGTGCTGATGGTGATGCGGCTTGGTGCTTGCTGATCTGGTCATGTGTGTGCTTCCAAGTTGGGCGGTCCAAGTGCCACACTATGCTGCTTAATGAGCACTTAGCGTGTGCCATGTGTGTGGTGGCCTGTGCCAGGCTTGTGTTCTGACCGTGTCAGGTTGGTCTCTAGGTCAGGAAGGCGTGGGTTTGGTCCATGCTAAGCTACTTAGTGAGCAGCTTCATGTTGACTTCATACTTTCCACATAGGCCAAGTTTTGTTGAGTCATGCTTAAGGCTAAGCACATAGCTTGCCATGTCAAGCTTAAGCATGTCATGTATGGATCATTTTGGCCTATTTTGAGAACTTTGCTTGCACTTGATTATTTCATCTCTTTTCTACCTAAATCCTACAAAATAAAATAAAGAAGAAATACACAATGCAAATATGCAAGATTGTGACATTTTATCCAAAAAATGTTGAATTAAGTTGGTTTTCTCAATTTTGCCAAGGATAAGTGCCATAAAAAGTATATGAATTTTAGGCATTTTTGGCACTTATCAGAGGCCCCCACTTCCACATTCACATAGGTGAGTCTATGAAGAGTACTCATTTAGCCTATGTACTCCACTTCAATTAGAGTATAGATCTCATTAAGAGTTTAACTCATCCTTAGATATGCTGCAAGAATTATGCTTCTCATAATTTTATAGCATATTCAGTCTCATAGCACTTCACGACTTGTTATTACCCATTGAACCTATTTCTTGGGATCTTCAGTCAGTTAGGTTGATTTACCATCATGAGTGATCCTCGTTCTAAGGGCAATAGGAGAAGTATTATGTACTTTCTCTCTAGCTAGTCCTTTCGTCAAAGGATCTGCTATGTTATTCTCAATGCATACATGATCCACTCTAACAGCTCCTATAGAGAGTAACTCTCTAATAGTGTTATGCTTATGACGAATTTGTTGTTTCTTATCGTTATAAAAGTGGTTCTCGATTTTTGCAATAGTCGCGGTACTATCACAATGGATCAACAAAGCTGTAATCGGTTTTTCCATAGGGGAATCTCTACAAGCAAGCTTCTCAACCAACTTGCTTCTTCACTAGTTGTTGCTAGTGCTATCATCTCAGATTCCATAGTGGATTGAGCCAAAATAGTTTGTTTCTTTGACTTCCAAGAAACAGCCCCACCAGCCATGCTAAATATATAGCCACTGGTTGCTTTCAAATCATCTGAAAGAGTGTTCTAATCAGCATCGCTAAATCCTTCTAGGAAAGTTGGAAACCTTTGGTAATATAATCTAATGTTCATTATTTTCGTAAGGTATCTCATTACCCTTTCTATAACATGTCATTGCTCCATACTAGGCCTACTGGTAAACCTGCATAATAATCCCACAACATATGCAATGTCAGGTCTAGTACAATCATTGGCATAGTGAAGGCTACCAATGATGCTAGCATACTCAACTTGTCTTACACCTTCACCAGTGTTCTTAAAAAGTTTTACACTTGGATCATATGGTGTGCTAGCAGGTTTATAATCAAAGTATTTATATTTCTTTAAGATCTTTTCCACATAGTGAAATTGATCCCAATAAATTCTTTCTTTTGACCTAGTAATTTTTATACCAAGGATTACACTTGCCTCTCCAAGGTCTTTCATATCAAAGTTGTTACACGACAATGATTTCAAATTATTCACAACATGAATGTTGGAACCAAATATGAGTAGGTCGTCTACATAAAGACATATGATAGTGCAAAATGTCATTTTCTGATTTGTAATAAATGCATTTGTCACTATCATTCACCTTAAACTCATTCGAGATCATTAAGTCGTTAAACTTTTCATGCCACTGTTTAGGTGCTTGCTTAAGACCATATATCGACTTATCTAACTTGCAAACCTTATTTTCTTGCTCATATATTGCAAAATCTTCAGATTGTTTCATATAGATTTCTTTTTCCAAATCACTATTTAAGAAAGCAGTCTTAACATCCATTTGATGTACTAATAAATTATGTATCGTAACGAGCGAAATTAGTACACTAATGAATGTTATTCTAGTAACATGTGAAAAAGGTGTCGAAGAAATCTACATTCTCCCTTTGCTATAAGGCGAGCCTTGTATTTATCCATTCTGCCATCAGGTTTCAGTTTCTTTTTCAATATCCACTTACAACTAATATGTTTGCAACTAGGAGGCAAGTCAGTTAAATGCCATGTCTTGTTAGACTCTAGAGAATCTATTTCATCATTTATGGCCTATTGCCACAAATCAACATCCAAAAAAGTCAAAGCTTCTTGGAGAGTAAATGGATCTTCTTCCAATGTATAGACCATATAATCAGGTCCACACTCTCTAGCAGTCTTTGTTCTCTTACTTCTTATAGGTTCTATTACTAACCCATCATTTATTATCATTATTGCTAATCACAAGTATGTTACTAGTTGTTGTGCCCCTATTGTTCCTCAATTTAAAAGGGAATTTCATTTCATTGAAGTCTACATTGTTAGACTCAATGATCACTTTTGCATTAAGGTCATAAAACCTGTACGCCTTGTTGTTTACAACATACCCAATGTATACACATTCATAGGCTCTACTTGCAAGTTTAACTCTCTTGGGGTTTGATATCTTGAAATAAGCCAGACAACCCCAAGTTCTCAAATAAGATAAGTTTGGTTGTCTATTCTTAATAATTTCATATGGGGAAATTTTGATTTTAGCCTTATGGACTCTATTTAGCACATAACATACAGTTAATAAAATTTTACCCCACCAAGAGAGTGTTGCACCAGAACTTAACATAATAGCTACAACTAATTCAGTTAAAGTTCTATTTTTTCTTTCAGCTTTACCATTCATTTCAGGTGAATATGGTGCAATTGTTTTATGATTAATTCCATTTAATTTATAAAAATCATTAAACATGTTAGAGCCATACTCAGTGTCTCTATCGCTTTTGAGTTTCTTTATTTTCTTGTTAAGTTGATTTTGAATTTCAGTTACATATAACTAAAACATGTCAAGTGCTTCACTTTTATTTTTCATAAGATATACATAAGTAAATGACGTCATAAGTAATACATTACACAAAACGTCATTTCGCACAGAAAAATTTCGAAAAAAGATTAAGAAGCAAAACAACGTCGTTTTGCTCCATCTTCTTCCTTAAAACATACAAGGTCGATAAAATGCAAACATTGCCCCCAATTTGTTACACCATAAATCCTAACAAATTAATTTTATTATCCTCTTGCATATGACATGAAAAGCTATGGTGATGTCAACTCGTGGTGAACCTCTCAAGCAAGTTACGACAATGTGAGCTCTGTAGATAGAAAATTTTCTCCTCCATTGTGCCATTGCAGAAGGGTTGTTGTTATATACACATCAAAGACTATGAAGAACTCAAAGAAACAATTCTATGGATGTCCATATTTCAAGGTTGACACTGTTTTTCTTTTTATTGTCCATTTTATGTGAAGTTATGATTTTTGTTATTTTCTAGTTCTGAAGCAGTTTCAATTCTTCTACGGGAATGAAACAAATATTGTGTAAAGTTTTTTATGTGGGTTGAAGATTGGGAAAGAAATCAAGCCATGAATGAAGAAAATGGGATTGATCAAGCTATAGACATGGATGATTGCAAGCTAATCTAAAAAATATTCAAATGATCTTGAAAGAACATGTCATATGGTTTAGAAAAGTTGTAGTTATAGCAGATGTGTTTAGTTTGTTATCTGTTGTTAGTAGTTTTATGATTTGTATTTTCAAATGATCAAGTATTTGTAGTATCAATGAAATGAAGTTATGTATGTTTTGGTTATGGTTCTGTTATGTAGTGAAGTTATGGTTCTGTTATGTAGTGAAGTTATGGTTCTGTTATGTAAGTTTTGTATTATCAATCAAAATAAAGTTATTGTTTATGCAAGTTATGGTCTGTTTTGCCACAAATGAACAAAATATAAGTTATTAGTGAATGCAATGTAATAGGCAACACACAATAGTAATTGTAATACAAAATAGCAACACAAAATAGTGAATGTAGTATAATATAGCAACACAAAATGGCTCTGTTGCATTTAATAGTTAATTCACTACAAAATAACAACACAAAATGGCTCTGTTGCAATGTAATAGTCATTTCTTAGCATTACAAAATACTTAGCATCATAATAAAAAGTGCATATTGTCATCCTGTCAACTTCTTAGCATTACAAATAAACATCAAAACACTACATGACTAAAAATTGTCCATCATCTCTTCTTAGCATTCTTTGAATTAGTTCTTGGTGGTTTGAATCCTAATGGTTATTTTCTTGGTTCCACTTGAGATTGGACCTGATACTCTTGGATGGATTGAGATGGTTCCAATATACTTGAGGTTGGATTAGTTGTTGTTGGTTGGACTTGAGGTGACTTCATTGTGTTGTCATCCTCAAACTGAAACATAATGTATATATACTAGTTTAGCCTAGAAAAATGACAATGTAATTAAATGTCCAGGAAGATGTTCTTACCAATATTGCTGGATATCTGACATAAGTTGGAATTCCAATTGTAGTTCTGGATGAACCAACTTGACTATCCTACAACCAGTGTACATAAAAATTTAGCATAGATTATAGATAACAATATAAATAACAGGGTAGATAGCAGAGAGTAATATAGATTACTTGAATTCGAAGTAATGTCCTTGATATACCTTGGATCTCATATGTTTGACTGTCAATATCTCCAATCCATGTTGGAGTCCATTTACAAAATTCCACATTGATTTTCTCCAATCTTCTTTGTTGGACAAGTAGCAACTGGCCTTTCCAATTCCTCATGGCTAGCTTGTGTTTTCTCATTTTCCTCATTATGTAGTATCTTAACTCCTCTAACATAGTTAAAATTGGTTTATCTCTGTACTCAATAATCTTTGCATTCTATGCTTCGCACATGTTGTTGGTAATGTTGTCCACTTTAGGCCAATGGCTATAAAATGCCTTCACTCATGAGCTAGGGTCAAGATTGTTTAGATACAACCATGCCATTACATGCTTGTCCTTCAATTTTGCCATTCGAGTGTTAAATTCACCAACTGTTGTGTATTTAGCTAATTCTCATACCACACCTCTTAGCTCCTTATCCTTAAAACATCTGATGAAGTTTTTCTAGATGTGCAACATACAATTTCTGTGATGTGCACGTGGCATAACCTCGGTTATTGCATATTCCAAGTGCTTTTGTTAATCTGACACAAAGTTCTAGCCATACATGTCTTGAGAGCCTAAAGCCTATTCCAACAGTCCTAGAAACCATTTCTAATTATCCTTGGTTTCTGAATCAACCACAACATATGCAATAACATAAAACTGATTATTTGCATCCTGTCCAACAGCAGACAAAAGCTATCCCCCATAACATCCCATCAAAAAACATCCATCTAGGCCAATCATAGGTCTATTCTCATTCTTGAAACCTTCTTTACAAGCATTAGGCATATAAATAGTATGTTGAATATTGGTAGTGATGCAGGAATTGGCAACACTTCTATTACAGCAGTTGATCCAGTATTGGTTTTATGAATTTCCTCTAAATAATCCCACAACCGACCATACTGTTTTTTTAAGAACCTTCACTTGCTTCTCTTGCTTATTTAAGGTCTCTGCTAACCTTTTTCTTCTCCAAGTGAACCATGTAGTCCTCTTTCATCAAATTAATTACTTGACTTCTTTTTCTTTGGTGCCGACTTCTTTTTCTTTGGTGGTGATTTCCTTTTCTTTGGTGCTAAAGTCATTTTCTTCTATGTTGACTTCATTTTCTTCAGGTCTGACTTCCTTTTCATTTCGTTGTTATTGATACGTTCCTGAACAAGGAAATCATCTTCATTTACAAGTGTAAAATCTAGTGTAAATTCAGCTACATTATGAGTAGCATGTTCATCAAATTCAGTTACATGTTCAAAAGGTTGAGTAGTATTTGTAGTTGAGGGTCCATAAGCTTTGGCAGCAGATTTAGAAGGTTCTAGTACATGATCACAACTTTCTTCATGCATCGAATACATTTCTGAATCATTAGCATCTTCAAGTTGACACACATATTTTGTGTCTTCCTCATTCAACACAGGATGTTCAAAGTACACACACATCTCATAATCACCCATCTCATTCACATTCTTGGCCTTCAATGTTGCAACCATCATTTCGTTGATATCTTTATCCTTCTCCAGTTCCATTAATCCACTCTCCAAATAGGGATCTTCAGGATTTTGCTAATACATTGCCTGGAAATTGTGTAGACCACACTAAACAAATAATGCCATCAAATCCATTAAGTTGACCAAATCCACGTCCAAAGGTGACATTCTCTCAATTTTTTGATGCATGTATTGGAAGTTGCCATCAATGTCCATGACAAATCAACCCCATGGTGATAAACCAAAACAATATATTAAGACATTTGCATCAATGTTAACATATTATAAACTCGAAATAAATAAAACAATTAACACAGTAAGACAAATGTTTTGGCAAACACAATGCCACAGAACCAGAATAAAAGAATGAAATAATGAACCCCAAGCCAACCTAATATACAAATATTAGACTACAAATAGACTATAACATAGATTAAAAAACAAAATTGGGACCACATGCAGCAAAAAGAAAAAACACAATGGACCACCTACCTCAAAATTGCAACTTCGCTTCTCTTTAAAATGATAGCCACAAACCAACAAAAAATGTTTTAGAGTGTGAAGGGTGAACAATGTAAGAGGCAATTTGGGTGAAGAATATTGGGTTTCATATTCTGAGTGTGTAGGCTAAAGAATGTTGGAGGAAAAGAAGAGATGTACAGGTGAAAAGGATTGAAGGAAGAATATGGAGCAAAACATCGTTGTTTTTCTCTATGAAAAATGATGTCGTTTTCTATGGGTAAAACATAAAAAAAATCGGGTTGATGACATGGAAAGTTCTACACGTAGGACCATCCACCAGAGTCCATATCACCTTTTAGCATGCCACGCCAACAACTCTATTATAGTTAACGATGCCGAGATGATGAAATGACTAACGTGACTCAGCGTTGAATTTGTTGGAGAGTATAATGTCACTTAAAATTTGTTAGAGACTAAATTGGTACCACGAAAAAGATGAGTGACCAAAATGGGTAATTAATCCTTAATTTAATCTAATAGAACTTACACAACTATATTAATAAATATATTAATTGCTCAATCTATAAATAGACTCAACCTTAATACAAAAACATTATAAAACACACAAACAAATTGAACACTATTTAAAAACTCTTATTATTTTGGAACATTTTCTGCACATTATATTTAATAGTTTCACAACCTTTTTCTTTCATATTTATTTCATTTTTTGAGTGTCATTAAATGATTTGCAGTCGTAAAATTTCTTTTAACACAAATCATTTTTAGTGTCGAACATGAAGATGCTACGTGTACAAACAATATTTGATGTGTTGTGATTGGTGTTGGACCAGACTATGACCAGAGAGTTTCATTGTTATCGAAACATGAGAAGAATGGATAATCACAAGTGAGACACTATATATTGAACCAAAACCTTAAGCTATTAGTTCCATGATTCTTTTCTACTAATATATTATTTCATTCTTCCCCTCATATCCAATGTGAGACTTCACACTTGAATAAAATTAACAATTTTCCCCTCAAGTGTGGGTACCACACACTTACATGAAAGTGAAAAGTATGAAGATAACACTTAGCTTGTCAATGTTTTGATGAAGACAAAGGAATTAGTGAAAGTTTAAAGATAACTCAACAAATCAACATGCCAAAGATTCAAGAGCTTCATGTCTAGACTAGAGTCTTAGATATGTGTCTTATTTTTTTAGTCTAGGTTAGGAAAACCTAGATGCAAATCTCACAAGTTCTAAAAACTATCATATTATTTGCATGAGACATACCATCTAGATTATTATATGTTTATGCATTAATCATACATGTTATTTGTGCATTTTAGGCATAACATAATGGTAAAACTTGTATACTTGATAAGCATAACATATAGGTAGTTTACCATTTAATATTTTAACGGAAAATATGTCAGTTAATCGATTAATTAAGGCTTTAATCGACTAACGAGAAAACAGTTTTAACAGTTTCAACAGATAACTGAAAAACGGATTTCAGTTATTCTCAAACAGCCTGTTAATCGATTAACAGACAACTTAATCAATTAACTGGGCGTCTAACAACATTTCTATATAAATTGTATTTTCAACAGATTTCAAATACGAATTAGATCATTCATTCAGTTTGGAATTGCTAAGTTGCATATTTTCGTGTTCAATGTATGTCATATAGGCATAGAGAATTGTATGTGAGATTAGAG
>NC_032021.1:15404253-15409840 GCF_001865875.1 Lupinus angustifolius
TTAAACGTGTTCATCATTCTATTTTTTCTTGCATGATTCTTTCATTTCTTTTAGAGATTTCATAGGGTAGAAATTACATGTTCTTCATGATTCTGATCTTATACATATTCTTGACAATTGTGAGATTTGTATAGGGTTTATAGTTTGTTCTTGATTATAACATTGAAGCCTTTTAGTGATTCACATTACTATGTTTTTTGTGTATTTTTTTAATAAAGAAAGTCATCTCTTGGTGTCGTATCACCAACGAGATACAGAGAGTATTCACCAAGACTTGTAGGTCTTGAGTTTAGAACATACTCTTGGTTGGGGCTGGATCGTAGGAAAGGTTTTCCTAGGCGAGTGGTAAAGTCAAACCAAGATAGGGGTTCTAGGAATTCAAGAAGGTGGCGTTCAAGGTTTTGTAATTGGAAGTGTGTATATAAGATACATTGGCTTCAATTTTAGTGAAGAAAATCTCCCAAGATCGGAAGGGGAGGACTGGATGTAGTTTTGCAGTGGACCATAAAACGAACCAGTATAAAAACCTTGTTGAAGGCTATTTCTTTCCCTTATCTCTTTACTGTTTTAAAGTGTTTTTAATTACCTATTATAGCTAATAATTTGAATATTGTAAATCTGTCATATAAAGATCGTTTCTGTATAATCTGTGAGTGGCTGTGCAATCGAGCCATTCAACAACTGTTAATTCTCTACGACTTAATAGATTAAGGCAATCTTTAATCAATTAACTGAGTGATTTTCCAGAATAGGGCTTTGGTGCGAATAGTGGTATTTGGGAACCGCGACACCTATTCAACCCCCCTTCTAGGTGTATTATGTCACTGATATCTAACAAGTGGTATCCGAGCTAGTACAACATGCTAGCTCATCCGCATACGCGTAATCTTTAAGGGAAAACAAATGGGTTCCACAAACCCCTTTGGCAGTGATGGCACATCCATTAACCGTCCTCCCGTATTCAGTGGCGAAGGATATGCGTACTGGAAAGTTCGCATGAAAATCTTTAGAGAAGCCATTGACTCGGATATTTGAGAATCTGTAGCCAACGGGCCCTCCGTTCCACAACATTTAGTGGACGATGAACCGAAAGATAAACCAAAAAGCCTATGGACCGATGATGAACGCAAAAAGGTTCAATACAACCTACGTGCTAAAAACATCATCACATCGGGCCTATCTTATGATGAGTTCTTTCGGGTGTCGTAGTGCCAAAGTGCAAAAGAAATGTGGGACACTTTACAAGTGACTCACGAAGACACTAGTGAAGTCAAGTGTGCCAGGCTGAATGCCCTAACACATGAATATGAGTTGTTTCGTATGTTACCGAGTGAGTCTATCAATGACATTAAAAAATGATTCACTCATATAGTTAACCATTTAGTTGCTTTAGATAAACATTTTACCAAAGGAGATCTTACTAACAAAGTTTTATGTTGTCTTGACAATAGATGGCAACCAAAAGTAACAGCTATCATGAAATCCATGGATCTTGACTCCATGCCTTTGGCGACATTATTTGGAAAGCTTCAAGAGCACAAAATGGAGCTTGGATATTAGACGCCTCACCATGCACGAAGAATCAGATCGTAGAAAGAAAAATATATCTCTCAAGGCAACAACATCTCAATCTACAAAAGAGAGAGAAGAAGATGAATCTCATTAAGAAAAATGATGAAACTTTGAGCCTTCTCGTACGCAAATTCGGGAAATTCCTAAATAAAGGAGGCATCAAATGTTTCCAAAACAAAGAAGCGTGCGAGTCGACCAGAAAAGGCAAGAGTAAAGAGCGCTTCACCTGCCACGAGTGTGGTAAGCCAGGACATATGAGGTTTCAATGTCCTACTTACCTCAAGAAGGTTGATTCAGATAAGAGAACTCCTCGGGGTGTCAAGTCAAAGAAAGCATATATAGTATGGGACGTACTAGAGGAGGACACGACATCTAGCACCTTAGATGAAGAGGAGACACCCAAGCTATGCTTAATGACCAAAACAGATGATGGTTGTTGCTCAAATTCGAAAGAGGTAAATAGCGAGGTATATTCTGACACCTCATCTACTTCATCTGATGATTCACCTCCTTATGCGGATTTGTATAATGCTTATGTCCAATTGCATGATGAGTTAAAGAAATTAGCTAGGATTAGTTCTGATAGAAAAATAACAATCCTGCTAAATGAACAAAAAATAGTTTCATTACAAAAAGAATTAGATGAACTAAAACTAGAAAATGAAACATTAGATCTAATATATTCTTGTAATGCATGCAATTGCTCTAATGACAATTTATGTCAATCGACTGTCTATGATTCTTGCGAGACTTTGGAAAATGAAAATTTGAGACTGGATGAAAAACTCGCAAAACTCACAGAGAGTCAAAACATGTTAGACACTATGCTTAGCCAAACTAGAAATGTTGGTGACCATACCGAGCTACGATATATTCCCCCTACGCGTAGGAGAACACCATATAGGAGACCTATTAATCGCCCTAATAAGAAATATTTTAATAAATATGTTCCCACATGTTTTTATTGTGGCACTCATGGCCACACTTCCTACTCTTGTTATATTAGAAAATATGGTATACCTAGTGGCGTGTATGTTTAGATGAAAAGGGGAGATAACTCCCTAGTTACTAACAGAAAAGGACCCAACATAACTTGGGTACCTGAAAAAGGGAAGTGATCTATGTTTTGCAGGTATGTCTACGAGCACATGCACAACATTGGTATCTTGATAGTGGATGCTCGAGACATATGATGGGAGATAAATCAAAATTCCTAGATCTATCCTTGCAAGAAAAAGGGTTTGTCACGTATAGATACTTAGCACCGGAACGATTGGCAACTCAAATCAGGCAGTGATCGAAAATGTGTTATACGTTGAAGGCCTGGAACATAATCTCTTGAGTATCAGCCAACTATGCGATAAAGGTAACCGTGTATCTTTTGGTTCTAAGTGTTGTATTATTCATGACAATATATCTAATAAAGTTAAATATCTAATAAAGTTAAGTTTGTCGGATATCGTATTAATAATATATATATGGTTAACCTGGAGGATGTCACTACTCTATTTTCAAAATGTTTTATATCTAAAGAGGATGACATCTGACTTTGGCATAGGCGTGTCGCTCATATTCATGTGAAGCATCTAGATAAATTGTCTAAAAATAATTTGGTTGATGGGATACCAAAACTAGATTTTAAAACTCAGGAAACTTGTGACACTTGTCAAAGATGTAAACAAATTAAAAACTCTTTTAGTAAAAAGAATGTGATATCCACAACAAGACCTTTGGAGCTTCTCCATATGGACTTGTTTGGACCATCATAGGTTATGAGTTTTGGTGGTAGATTTTATGATTTAAAGATCATTGATGATTTATCTAGATTTACATGGTCATTATTTTTATCGTCCAAGAGCGATGCTTTCAAGACTTTCAAAAACCTTGCCAAACAAATCCAAAATTAGTTTAACAATAAGATAGTATATATTCGATCCGATCATAGTGGCGAATTTGAAAACCATCTATTTGAAATTTTTTGTGATAAATATGATATTATACATCAATTTTTGGCCCCTCGTACCTCTCAACAAAATGTAGTTGTTGAGAGGAAGAATCGAGTCTTAGAGGAGCTTGCTAGAACCATGCTAAACGAAAGCAAGGTTCCTAAATATTTTTGGCCTGATGAAGTGCATACGACTTACTATGTGATTAACCGTATACTCTTAAGGCCTACTTTTTCAAAAATACCTTATGAACTTTTAAAAGGTCGAAAACCTAATATTGCTCATTTTCATACTTTTGGTTGTAAATGTCTTATATTAAACAATGGAAAGAGAGCTTTAGGTAAATTTGATTCAAAATCTGATGAGGGTATATTTTTGGGGTATGCATTGCATAGTAATGTTTATCAAGTCTTTAATAAATATTCAATGCAAGTAGAAGAGTCTGTGCATGTCCATTTTGATGAATCTTCTCCAAAAGAGAAGAGAAATGTATTTTCTCATGATGTTGCAGGTGCTTTAGAAGAAGCTTACTCTAAGGACATGGACCAAGACAAAGAAGAAGAAGTAGAGCAAATTGTCCAATATGAGCATCAGGACCTTCCAATCGCGTGGAAGACCAAGAAGGATCTTCTACTCGACAAAATGATAGGTGATATAACTACGGGGTGGTAACTCGTAGCTCTTTACGAAACATTTGTAACTTCATTGCTTTTGTATCTCAAATCGAGCCTAAGACCATCGATGAGGCCATTGAGGATGTGCATCGGGGTATAGCTATGCAAGAAGAGCTAAACCAGTTTGAGCGTAATAATGTATGGGACTTGGTCCTTAAACCTAAAGAACATCCAGTGATTGGTACTAGATGAGTCTTTCGTAACAAATTAGATGAATCTCGCATGATTATAAGAAATAAAGCATGCTTAGTGGCCAAAGGCTACAACCAGGAGGAGGGCATCGATTTTCATGAGACCTACGCTCCTGTAGCCAGATTAGAGGCCATTAAGATGCTTCTATCCTTTGCATCGATTATGAATTTTAAGCTCTTCCAAATGCATGTCAAGAGCGCATTCTTGAATGGTTACATTCAAGAGGAGGTATATGTAGATCAACCTCTCGGCTTTGAAAATTTTAAATATCTGAACCATGTATATAAGCTCAAAAAGGCACTTTATGGCCTTAAACAGGCTCCTAGAGCTTGATATGATAGATTGAGCTCTTTCCTTTTGGAAAAAGGGTTCGTCAGGGGTATGGTTGATACTACCCTCTTTATTCGTAGATTAAATAATTATGTATTATTAGTTCAAATATATGTTGATGATATAAACTTCGGATCTACTAATGACATTCTTTGTAAATAATTTTTTGAGATGATGTAGGGTGAATTTTAGATGTCGATGATGGGTGAGCTGACCTTCTTTCTTGGGCTTCAAATCAAATAAATGGAAAGTGGCATCTTCATTCATCAATCGAAATACTGCAAGGAGTTACTGAAGAAGTTCGATATGGAAAAGTGTAAAGAGGTTTCAACACCTATGGCGTTCGCATGCTATCTAGACAAAGATGAAAAGGGAAAATTAATAGAGGTAACCAAGTATTGTGGGATTATCGGCTCATTATTATACTTAACTTCGAGTCACCCCGTAGATATGTTACCTATAACTTTATCAATCGGGTGAGCTTTCTTGGTTTTCCACACGGTTGGCATATCTGAGTGCTCTTGAGGTTCGGCTTGACCTTCATCATTAGCTCCTTTTTCATTATCCATGTCCTTTGAGTATGCTTCTTCCAAAGCACCTGCTACATCATCAGAAACGACCTTTCTCTTCTCTTTNCTTTTGGAGAAGATTCGTCAAACTGTACATGGATAGACTCTTCAACTTGCATTAAATATGTGTTAAAGACTCTGTAAGCTTTGCTATGAATTGAGTATCCCAAAAATATTCCCTCATCGGCTTTAGAGTCGAATTTCACTAAAGCCCGCTTTCCATTATTTAATATAACACATTTGCGACCGAAAGCGTGAAGATGTGATATATTTGGTTTGCGGCCTTTTAAAAGTTCATAAGGAG
>NC_032021.1:15409940-15471446 GCF_001865875.1 Lupinus angustifolius
TCTTTTAGGCACAAGTTGTCATCATCAAAACCATGACATACAAGGAGAGCTTTCCAAAGTGTTCCTCTTGACATGCACACTTTCAGATGATTTCTAGAAGAGTTGGATAGTGATATTTTCATGAATGTGGGTGGCTTATCCATAAATGGTGCTAGTCTAGGTGATTGTGAATGGCTTAAGGATTTCGATGCTACTGAGCTTTACAAATCATGTCTGAGAGGTCCCCATCTGTATATCCAAGGAGAACAGACTAAAGTTGGTTCATTATTTGTAGAGAATATATTGCTTCACTATCTGATTGCGTACATCTTGATTCAGAGGAACACAAATCACGCACAACCTACTATAAATGATCTGAAATTTATGTATGTTGTGAAGGAAAATATAATGATTAATTGGCATGAAGAGATCCTGAAGGTCATGTATAATGTCTCTACCTCGCAATCCAAGTTGCTGCCCTACAGTGTGTTCATCTCGAGGATTATTGATTATCTGCATATTGACGTATCTAACACCATCGTTACAAGGACTTCTGAAAAAGATCACCTTATTGGTGAAAGCTTAATCCACAAAATGGGTATCTACAAGTATGGAAGTACTTGCCAATACCAAGAGGATTTTACTAATGCTAACGTAGATGTAACTAATAATGAAGATCAGGCTGGACCAGATCAGCCTAATGCAGGAACTCAGAGAGAGCAAACTGGAAACGCGCTGCAGGAATCATCCTTTGGATTAGCTCAACTGGATGCTATGGAGCAAAGGTTGAATGATAGAATGGATCTACATTTTTAGTCTCAGAAAGACTCCTACCATGCAGATTTGGAGCATTTTGAGGAACATCAGGTCGCCTACATTGATAACCACTATCAAGCTATGAGAAGCTTTGTTCAGAACACTGTTGTGGCACAAAACGAGAGATTTTGTGCAGAATTTGAGAAGCTGAGATTCCTCATCAAGGGTGATAGTAGTATGACCGTTCCTGATGACATAGACCTTCCTCTGCATCCCTAGATTAGAAGACCTTAGACCCTAGGATTACCTTAAGCTTAGTTCTTCTATATGGCTAATTTTGAGGATCATTGCTGCTTTGTACTTTTGAGACATATTTTCTCTTTGCTTTCTGGATTGTAACTCTAACTATATATTTTTGCTGCACTATTATGACTTGATATGCATGCCATTTGAACTTAAACAATTTTCTATTTTGGTTTCATTTTGCGTACATAACATACTTATATATGTCAAATATAGTATGAATACATGTTTAATGGTTCTTGATCATGTTTGGTTATATGTATCTCCTATGTTTGATTGAGCCTGCTGTTTGAATGCTATAATTTAAATACTTGATCATTCCATGTTTGATTAGTTCTTGTATAACCTTATATGCCATTAAATTTGTCTTATTGTTGTATTATGTTGTTTTAATCGATTAACATGTTCTCTTAATCGATTAAATGCTAATCAATATGTGCACGTGTTCAATTTTTTTCATCAACTGATTGATTAATTACATTTCCAATATTAATTGATTAATTACAGTTTGAGTTCACTACATATCTCTTCTTACTTTTGACCAAAATTCATTTAGCTTATCTTTTTGATAATGTTGCTTTGGGGAGAAAAGTTGCTTTGTTTTTTGATGTGTGCCGGTTGTAAATAATATCCAACTTGCGTTGAAATCAACAACCATGCATTCTATGACTATCTTCAAGCTATGCATCAAAACAAAATTTGGTGTTGAGTTTGTCATCATCAAAAGGGGGAGATTGAAAGTGCGAAGTATCAAGATAGCACTTAGCTTGCCTATGTTCAGATGAAGACAAAGTAATTAGTGAAAGCTTAAAGATAACTCAACAAACCAACATGCCAAAGATTCAAGAGCTTCATGTCTAGACTAGAGTCTTAGATATGTGTCTTAGTTTTTGAGTCTAGGTTAGGTAAACCTATATGCAAATCTCACAAGTTCTAAAAACTATCATATCATGTGCATGAGCCATGTCATCTAGATTATTATAGGTTCATGGTAAACCTATATGCAAATCTCACAAGTTCTAAAAACTATCATATCATTTGCATGAGACATGTCATCTAGATTATTATATGTTCATGCATTAATCATACATGTTATTTATACATTTTAGGCATAACATAATGGTAAAACATGTATAGTTAATAAACATAACATATAGGTAGTTTACCATTTAATATCTTAACTAAAAATATGTCAGTTGATCGATTAAGTAAGGCTTTAATCGATTAACGAGAAAACAGTTTTAACAGTTTCAATAGATAACTGAAAAATGGATTTCAGTTATTCTCAAACAACCCGTTAATCGATTAACATGCAATTTAATTGATTAACTTGGCGTCTAACAACTTTTCTATATGAACTGTATTTTCAATAGATTTCAAATACGAATTAGATCATTCATTTATTCAGTTTAGAATTGCTAAGTTGCATATTTTCGTGTTCAATGTATATCATATAGGCAGAGAGAATTGCATGTGAGATTAGAGTGAGATAGTATCATGCTTATGGATTAACATGTCATCCATTGCATGTGATTAAATATGTTCATCATTCTATCTTCTTCTTGCATGATTCTTTCATTACTTTTTAGAGATTTCTTAAGGGTAAAAATTACAGGTTCTTCATGATTCTGATCTTATACATATTCTTGATAATTGTGAGATTTGTATAGGGTTTATAGTTTGTCCTTGATTGTAACATTTAAGCCTTTTAGTGCTTCATATTACTCTATTTTTTGTGTATTTTTGTAACAAGGAAAGTCGTCTATTGGTGTCGTACCACCAACAAGATATAGAGAGTCTTCACCAAGACTTGGAGATCTTGAGTTTAGAACATACTCTTGGATGGGGCTGGATCGTAGGAAAGGTTTTCCTAGGCGATTGGTAAGATCAAACCAAGGTAGGGGTTTTGGGAATTCAAGAAGGTAGTGTTCAAGGTCTTGTAATTGGAAGTATGTATGTAAGATACTTGGCTTCAATTTTAGTGAAAAAAATCTCCCGAGATTGGAAGGGCGGGACTGGATGTAGTTTTGCAGTGGACCGCAAAACGAACCAGTATAAAAACCTTGTTGCAGACTGTTTCTTTCCCTTATCTCTTTACTACTTTAAAGTGTTTTTAATTGCATATTTTAGCTGATAATTTGGATATTGTAAATCTACCATATAAAGATCATTTTTGTTCAAATATATCTGCTGTATCATTTCTATATAATCTGTGAGTAGCTATGCAATCGAGTTATTCAACAACTGTTAATTCTGTGCGATTTAATCGATTAAGGTAGTCTTTAATCGATTAACTGGGTGATTTTCCAGAATCGGGCTTTGGTGCGAATAGCGGTATTTGGGAATCGCAACACCTATTCAACCCCCTTCTAGGTGTATTTTGTCACTGATACCTAACATTACAGGCCTCTTCCCCCTTAAGTCAATTATGTCACCACTGAACCATCAGCTCTAATACCACTTGTTGGACCATACTATGATCGAAGAGCCTCTAACCACCGTGTAATTCCATACGTTTTTTCTGTTAATTCTTGATATTGGAATATGAAAAGAGTGGAGAGTCACACGTGAGACATCATATCGAACCAAAACTTTAAGGCATTTTTTCACGGGTCTTTTCCACTTATAAACTCTTTCACTCTTCCCCTCATATCTAATGCGAGACTTCATACTTGAGTAAACTCAACACTTAAAGATTTTATGCCTGCAAAGATACTTGTTATAATTAGTGTTAAATTATAATAGAATTTTGGTGTTGTCAAGAAAGTGGATGTAACCTATAATTTTGAGTGAATCAATATAAATATAAATATGTCTTTCACTCTTCCCCTCGTATCTAATGCGAGATTTCGTACTTGAGTAAACCCAACACTTGAAGATGTTATGCCTGCAAAGATACTTGTTATAATTAGTGTTAAATTATAATAGAATTTTGGTGTTGTCATGAAAGTGAAGGTAACCTGTAATTTTGAGCGAATCAATATAAATGTGTTTCAATTCTTTATCTCTAAACTTATTTCTATTTAAATTTATATAATTGCTATTTAATCTAGGGAGTTTTGATTATATGCTATCAATAATTTCTTTTCCACTTATAAATTCTTTTACTCTTCCCCTCATATCCAATGTGAAACTTCATACTTGAGTAAACCCAACACTTGAAGATGTTATGTCTGCAAAGATACATGTTATAATTAGTGTTAATTTATAACAGAATTTTGGTGTTGTCAAGAAAGTGAATGTAACCTATAATTTTGGGCGAATCAATATAAATATAAATATAAATATAAATATAAATATAAATATAAATATAAATATAAATATAAATATAAATATAAATATAAATATAAATATAAATATAAATATAAATATAAATATAAATATAAATATAAATATAAATATAAATATAAATATAAATATGTGTTTCAATTCTTTAAATCTAAACTTATTTTTATTTAAATTTATAGAATTGTTATTTAATGTAGGGAGTTTTGATTATATGCTATCAAATAATTTCTTTTCTCAAACTTTGTTCGAAACTCTTTTATTGTAAAAAACAGATAAGCAAGTTATCAAAATTGTTTTGAGATTGGAATTGTTATTTTTTCCAAAAATGTTTTAAATTTTATTTTAAAGTTGAAAAACATAATTCAACTCCATTCTTTTGTTGCTTTTTAGTTTTTTTGAGTACCTTCATTAATAACATGTATACAAAAATTTACATCATGCATTTTTGCCATGAAAAAAAATACTGGTTATTAGCCAAAATTTATTTCTTTTAATTTTCATAGAATCTTTCATTTACATTAAATGAGAAAAACATTTTGTAGATTGAGAAAATTTATTATTGGAGATGGATTTGACCATTCTCATAAGCTCTTAATTGCTTTTAATATTCAAATATTAAATGAAAAATTAAAATAGGACACTAAAAATAAAAAAATAAAAAAAACGTATGGAATTACATTATACCACATTTCTTGGGTTTGGACTATTACTAGGGGAAAATGATTTTTACATATTTTTAATTGAAAAATAAATAATAATTTAGACCTTTAAATATTTATTTATACCTTGTGTCAACATTTCTACTATATAAGAGGATTAAGTAGTGAAGAGAATATCAAAAGAATTCTTATATAAAGAAAAAAATATATTTAAATTAAGAGAATAAATATTTTATGGTATAAGAAGATAATTTATTTTTTCAAATCATGACATGTGTATTTAATTATTTTCTATAAAAATATTTTTAAAATTAAATAAAATAAGATATTTGTATCTACTTGTATGAGTAAATACTTTACTATCTTAAATTAATTAATTAGTATCGTGCTGCCTAGTAGAGAGAAACCCATAAAACCCTAAAATCCACTTCTTCTAGACCCTTCTCCTCTGTTTCAAAACCCCACCACCTCTCTCTTACTTCCCCATTCACATTTTTTCATTTCTCACTCTCTTTTCTTCTTTACACTGTTCCATTCCTCATCACTCAATCAATCATGCACCGTTTTGCTTCAAATCTCGCCTCTAAAGCTAGGTCAATTACTCTACAACCCAACCCAACTTAACTTTTCTCTTTGTTTTACACATAGAATGTTCCTTTTCTTATTTTAAGTTAATTTTGTCTTCTGGGTCTCTGAGAAGATTTTTGAAAATGCATCAAAATTGAATTTTTTTTCCATTATTACTATTTTGGATATTTGTTTTCTAGATCCTGACATATTTGTTGGTTTATTAATTGTTTCACTTTTTGTGTTGAGTGTTTCATTATTTGGAACAATGTATTTGTTGTGACTGTTAATTAATGTTGTTCTTTTTTGGTTTCAGGGTTGCTAGGAACATTAGCCAACAGGTGAAACATTATTACCCGATGTTGTCTTTTACACATGTTTTTTTGGATTAAGGTTAGATCCTTATTATCTGTTTTGTCTCTGGTTCTTTTTGTTGGTTGCTATAGTTTGGTGGAAGTAGGTTGAGTTGGAGCAGAAACTATGCGGCCAAAGAAGTTAAATTCGGTGTCGAGGCTCGGGCTTTGATGCTTAAGGGTGTTGAAGATCTTGCAGATGCTGTGAAAGTAACCATGGGTCCTAAGGTAACCTAGTAGCTCCTTTATTTTTAAAGTTGATTGATTTGTTGGTAATGCAGATGGGAATTTAAATGTATGGTTGCTGAATGCTTATCCCGAATGTTTGTTAAGTTAGCTCCTTGTCTTCTTTATTGGGATAGCACCACTGTTCAGATCACAATCCATAAACATTGTTAAGGATGGTTTGTTTCTTTTGGGGCTCCACGATGTATGATGCCATCCTTGAATTGGTGTAGTTTGTGGACTGTGATTTTTGATGTCAAGTTTTCTCTTTTTAGGGGCGTAATGTGGTGATTGAGCAAAGTTGGGGTGCCCCGAAAGTGACAAAAGATGGAGTAACTGTTGCGAAGAGCATTGAATTCAATGATAAAATTAAGAATATTGGTGCCAGTCTTGTAAAGCAGGTTGCAAATGCTACCAATGACGTCGCTGGGGATGGTAAGTTGTCCATTGACTACTTTGTTTGTTACATTATGCTAGGTTGCATGGTTCTGCAATTGTTGGAAATTTGGTTTGGTTTTCATCTTAGAACATGGTTTATAGAATATAGATGTTAAAAGACCAAATACTGTTATTTTGTCATGCTGATATTATGCAATTGTTTTGGTTATATTACTGTGACCGAATAGTGACAGTACTTTCAAATGTTTGACAGGAACCACATGTGCTACTGTACTTACCCGAGCAATATTTACCGAAGGCTGCAAGTCAGTTGCAGCTGGAATGAATGCAATGGACTTGAGGCGTGGTATAACTCTGGCTGTTGATGCTGTGGTGACAAACTTGAAAAGCAGGGCACGGATGATTAGCACATCCGAGGAAATAGCTCAGGTTTGTGGGTCAAACATTGTTAGAGCCTCTCTTGGCTCATTGCAGGAGACACCAATAAGGACTCTGAAGTTTAACTAATTTCTCTATTTTAAATTTCACTGGTAGGTGGGGACAATATCAGCTAATGGGGAGAGAGAAATCGGTGAGTTAATTGCAAAAGCTATGGAGAAAGTTGGCAAGGAGGGAGTAATCACTATCGCAGTAAGTTTTAATATGTGATCAGCATGTCATATTTGTTTTTTCTTCTGTTTTAATTTTTGTGTGGCCAGTGACGGTAGGAGTGGGTTTTGTTTGATATTACTATCTTATCAATGAAATGTTCCTTGAGGCTTCTTCTGAAGTATTATTCTCTTTTCCCGATTCCCTTTTTTATGCATTTATTCTGAAGTTCCATGTTCACTATCCACTAGCTAGTTGTTTCCTCATTCCCTTTATGAATAACTCTGACTCTGAAGTGGTCATGCCTTTCTCTGACACACCATTGAATTATTTCAGGATGGCAAGACTTTATACAATGAGTTGGAAGTTGTTGAAGGAATGAAGCTTGACAGGGGATACATATCTCCTTATTTCATTACAAACCAGAAGAACCAGAAATGTGTATGTTGTCTCTTTTTCTATAAATCACATCGTTAGAATGTTTTCCAATGGATTCTATGAATTTTTGTGGTAATGGACCTTTTGTTTTTAATCATAATTAACAGTGCTGTGTGTTGTTTCAATAGGAACTTGAGGATCCTCTCATTTTGATTCATGAGAAGAAAATCTCAAGTATACAATCTGTTGTTAAAGTATTAGAGTTGGCTTTGAAGGTGAGCATTGTCTCATTCGCTTTCTTTTGCAATTGACTTTTAAAATATTGATATTGGCTGACACCTACTCATCTCCAGAAACAAAGGCCTTTGTTGATTGTTGCCGAGGATGTTGAAAGTGATGCATTGGCAACTCTTATTTTAAATAAGCTCCGCGCTGGAATCAAGGTTTGTTTGAACTTTGGCCCACCTCCAGATTTATATTTATGTGTTGAGTTCCTTAAAAACTTAGATTATTGTTTTTGCTGATTTGATGTCATATCTGGTGCTTGGTTCTAGGTATGTGCCATTAAAGCGTAGATTATTGTTTTTGCTGATTTGATGTCATATCTGGTGTAGGTATGTGCCATCAAAGCCCCTGGATTCGGTGAAAATAGGAAATCAGGCCTCCAAGATCTTGCAATTCTTACAGGAGGATCTGTAAGTTTTCTGTTCTCTATGATGTTACCAGTACTACTAGATCAAATCTGAACTTGTTAATGATACATTTTCTTTTTGCTAATTAGCTTATCACTGAAGAGCTGGGCTTGAATCTTGAGAAAGTGGATTTGGATTTGCTTGGTACATGCAAAAAGGTGAGCTTTTAGATTCATTTGTTGTAGTATTTGAATCAGCTTTTAGAATTTAGGCCCATTTTTTTTTGGCTAATGTTCTTTATTGGTGGTTCTTGTGGAGGATGTTGGTTTTCATTTAAATAAAAGCTTGCCTTATGCAGACAAGTAATTATGTTTTATGTTCGTAATGCTTTAGGTAACAATTTCCAAGGATGACACTGTCATTCTTGACGGAGCAGCCGACAAGAAAGCCCTTGAGGAAAGATGTGAGCAGGTATGAGTTGATCTCCTATAAGATTTGGTTTATTATGGTTCACTGACTGGTCTGGCTGTTCAATAATGTATCTGACTTGTTTCTGGTGATGAATGTCGATAAACAGATCAGGTCAGCAATTGATAATAGCACTTCAGATTATGACAAGGAAAAATTACAGGAAAGATTAGCCAAGCTTTCTGGGGGTGTTGCAGTGCTTAAGGTATGTGGACTTAATAAGTTCACCCTTTCGATGTTAACGGGGTTTCCCCGGTGACTATCCTAACAAGATGCTGCAATCACTAAATTAACATTTGACACTGCTCTTCTGCAGATTGGAGGAGCAAGTGAGGCTGAAGTTGGCGAGAAGAAGGATAGAGTGACAGATGCCTTGAATGCTACTAAGGCAGCTGTCGAGGAGGGCATAGTACCAGGTAAATTTCAACTCCGGCATTTTTATGGTTAGTTTTACAACTTCAAGTCAAATTTAACATCTAACTTTAATTTGTTTTTTTGCAGGTGGTGGTGTTGCTCTTCTCTATGCATCGAAAGAGTTGGATAAACTTCAAACTGCCAACTTTGATCAAAAGATTGGTGTCCAGATTATCCAAAATGCTTTGAAGGTCAGTGTCCTTATGCAATTTATCCGATTCCATGTTTGATTTCTCCATTGCATTTGATTTCGGGAGGGGTACTACTTGGTATCTTGGGCTACAGAAACCTGAACCAGATTTGTTTTGCTTTTCCTCTCACTTATGTCATTATCTTTCATTGTTCATTCTCCAATATTGTGAGCTTGATTTTCCTTTAGGGTATAGGATAGCTTGAAGCTTGAATTGCATTATTGCCAATATTTAATCACTCACCCTTTTACTCCATGGCTCAAATATAACACAGGCACCTGTTCACATAATTGCATCAAATGCGGGAGTTGAGGGTGCTGTTGTTGTTGGCAAACTATGGGAACAGGATAATCATGATCTTGGGTATGATGCAGCAAAAGGTCTGTTTTCCTTGGGTTCCAAATACTTTCTGAAGGTCAATTCAAGAGACTATAACAGTGCTGTTATTGACTAATTCTGCCATCATATTTGTTTTTCTCGTGCTTCTCAATTAGGTGAATATGTTGATATGGTTAAATCTGGAATCATAGACCCAGTGAAGGTTATTAGGACAGCCTTGGTTGACGCCGCCAGGTAATAATTGTTGAGATTTTCTGTCGATGTAGTTGCAGTTTTGTTATTATGTAACTTTGCTTATCAATTATGTTTTGTGCAGTGTATCATCTTTGATGACAACAACTGAAGCTGTTGTGGTTGAGCTTCCAAAGGATGAAAAAGCTGCTCCGGCTATGCCCGGTGGCATGGGTGGTATGGGTGGCATGGATTATTAACCATCTTCCTTTTGTTTGGAACTGGAATACAGAATGGTACTGAACCCATTTATAGCTTTTTACTTTCAATTATTACTTTTTGTGAGGAAGCATCAATGTAATCATAGTGAGTGATTTAAGATGTAGGTAAGGAAAATGCAACAGGCAATAATTCCAATAGTGATTTTGGATCATTTTTTACCATCAAATATACGTTATTGTTCCAAGTGAAATTGTTAATTGAAAGATTATTGTTCCAAGTTAAGGAAAAATACAGGTTATACAGTTTGGTTTATTTTCTTAAGGTATCATAATTATTGGAAATCTTGGTTCAAGGCTTTTGATTTGATACTGGCCGAAGTTTTTTCCTTTGTTTCACTTTTTAAGGTTGTTTATTTATGAGTAGTGCAATTGGAATAATCTTATTACTCCAAAAAATTGATTTATACTTCTTTTTAAAGTAATCTAAGTTTTCTTTATCTTATATAATTTTTATAACAGGCAATTGCGTTTGGGCCATTTTTATCTATAGGTAATTGCCTTTGTGCCATTTTTCTGAGAGAACAACTATTATCTCATAAGTATGTTCTTTTTGAAAAAATATATTTAAATTAAAAGTTTAATAATTAAAAGTTATTTTGTCCAATCATAATAAGTTGAATATGAAATGATATATTTTTTGAGATAGATTTGCTCCCCATTTTTCCTTTGTTTGTATCATTGAATGAGTGGCAGTCTGAGCAAGTGGCTATCACCATTCCCTTTAATAATCATTATCCACAAACAATATTAGACTTTTTTTTATGAACATCATTTCAACTTAAGTATTTATGCTTGGTGTTGAATACAACCAATTTTAAGTCTAGATAAAACATGAATGTTATGTTAAACCGTTAATATATAATATAAATATTTCTCTAATCTCTAAAGATAAAGATGTGTTGACCTTATATAATAAAACTAATGTTTAATTGTTGTTTGTCAATTTGGAGGGGAATAAAAAGAAGTGGAAGAGTTTGAGTTATCCTTCTTTTTCATTCATTTTTAAAACTCAATTTGCAAGTAGATTTCTAAATTTTAATGGATCAACATTTGCTATACTAAAAGAGTGTACTACTTATTCTGATTTGTTGGAAAATATATATATAAGTTTAAAATTTAATGATAAAGTATTTTTCTAACTAATCAGACAAAGTGACATATGAAGTGACACACTTTTTAGGACAGAAAATGTGCTTTCGATTTTAATGGCCTTGAGCTTTATACCAGTTTGTGTTGAGGTAATAAATAATCAATAGTGCTGATTAGCCAGAGTTACATGCTAGTATCTAGAAATTCTTATTCTATTGTAGATGCAGGATAATTTGATAACAATTCCCTTAGTGGTACTTGACTATAACTAATACAAAAATGGGATGTTAACCATTATTATGGTCATTGTTATCATGATCATGAGTGATCATTAGATTGAACATTGAAGTAGGTTTCTTGAGAATAAGATTCCCAATGGTTATGCAGATGCATTGAATTGGCAGCTGTTTTATTCAGGTACCCTAGAATTTATGGTATTGTTAGCAGGAAACCTTGTTTATGATGACTGCTGCTGATGAGCTGCATGCAAAAAAAATGAGGATGTGTTTTATCACTCTTTGCCATTATATGCTAGCTACATAGGACTAGGGCAAGATAGCCTTATATATAGTTTTGATCCATTTCTTCCATTATGTGAGATTTATTACAATAACATATTTTAAGTATCCTAACAATCACCACCTTGATTGAAATAAACAAATATTCCACTCATTAAAAACACATAACTGTATCCACCTTAGCTAATGTCCACTATGACTTGCTCAATTTAACTCCCTTTACCGGCTCCTCCACATGAGAGTCTACCCCTCCTTCAACATCTACGTATCATTTACAATGCTACTAAGAGCCCAACTCTTTAAACTTGTGTGTATCTTATCCAAATTTATATCACCGTCCAACAAAACTTGTTGCCCAACTCTCTATTGCTAGGAAATATTTCCACACTATGGAATCTCTATATCAAAGTTTACAGGCAAGTGTCCTCTTTAATACTCAGTCCAACTAAAACATGAAGTTTCTTTGGAAAGCCTCAATAGTTATCACCATCACCATTGTCTTCAAAGAACTACCATACTTCGCCTTAAGGAGCATACTCATATCATACATTGCAACACTATCAACTAATGCCCGAGCCATACCTGCATCTCTACCAATGCGCATGTGCCACATCCTACATCTGTGCTAACGTGCCCATGCCACACCATATATTTATACCAATGATTGTGTTGCTCTTGCGTCGTGCCAATGCTCATTTACACCCCACATCCAAGTCGGCTAATGCCGATGTTACATACTATGCTTCCAAGCCAACGCGTCTCCATTACATGTTCCTTTATTCTAAAATGTCCATGTTATACATGCATATATTCCAACGTGCCCATATTACACCTACATTAATTTGAATGCGCTCATGTCATACTTGCCTCTAAGCCAATGTATTGTGTACCAATCGTGTTAATGCTCATGTGCTTTTGTGTATTTGCTAGCAATTAACATTCTTTCCTTAGCGTTGTGGAAGTGCCCTAAGGATTCACCACTTTTCTTCTTAGAAATAATATGCTTTATAACACTGAGACAAACATTTGCACCATATGTCTCAAAGCCTAATGCTCCACTTAGGTCCTTATTTTCACATGGGTCCCAATCCAATACATGGATTTTTGAGGTTTTGGATCCAACACGATCATGGTCCTTCCCATTGTCTCGTCATGTCGAGGATACAATCTTCGAGGGATAATAAACATATAAAAATGTTAGTAAGTGCAACTTTATTGAAGAGATTTATAAAGAAAAATCACTCCAATTAAACGAAAAATTTATGTCATAACAATATGTTAGGCTTCCTATACACGATTCTTGTATTTGTACTTTGGAAATCGGGGCTGATAGCCATGACAACACTTGGAAAACCATGTTTGCTATACAAGATATTAGTGAATTTTTTTAAACTAAACTTGTGGCTAACATCCACGATTTTATTATTATTTATTTTTGAAATCGTGATTCCTAACCACGATTTTTATTGATTTTCTTATTTTTTGTTTTTAAATAAAGAAATTAAACATCGTACATTAATAATAAATTTATTCAACGGTACAATAGTTAGTGTTTTACTTATATGCTTCTTTCATTTAGCCCATGGAGGAATGTGGTGTCAAGATGTGATGTCAAGTCCACTTATATGCTTCTTTCACTTAGCCCATAGAGGAATGTTGTAACCCACAGATGAAGATCTCCCAACAAGTGGTATCAGAGCCGATGGTCTGATGGCTCAACGGAATATTGAAGCGACAAGTGGTCGGTAGATCCATAAGGAATCCTTGTGTCGAAAGTCTTCCTGGCGAGAGGTCAAGGCAGCGTGTTTCATTGATGAAAGGATAAGCCAACGTCGATGCAAGTAGATAGAGAGTTGAGCTCTGGTGTATCCAATACTCGGATGGGAATTCACACTTGAGGGGAGATGTTGGGTATCCAAGTGTGAATGAAAAAATCCCACATTGATTAAAAATGGATGAGTTAAAAAACATATAAGTGGATAGACCCATAGACCTAATGTCTTAAGGTTTTGGGTCAATATATGGTGTTAAACCCAGTTATATGCTTCTTTAACTTAACCCATGGAAAAATGTTATAACTCATAGATGAAGATCTCCCAACATTAAAGTTGAGGTCCATTGTCGAAGATCAAGACTTCGTTTTTTGTACTACTTTGGCATGTATTATATCCACAAGGATTCTAATACATGGGGTCCAGTAGAGTGGTCCATGGTTTAAGACTGTCGAAGATTTCTGATGGAAGATAGATAATATTTATTCTTTGTAGTAGTTTCAAAAATTGGCAACTAAGAGGCTTCATTTACACTTGTAGTGAAAGCTTTTCTTTTATAGAATAAAATATTGTTTGATTTCTTTAAAATAAGGTGGACCATATGAGTTTTGCCCAATAGATAATTGATTTCTACTGTTTGATTCAAACAATCATTTAGAGATGTTAATGATGCTTTTACTTCACCTTGATTTAACTAGATTGACTTATTTTTTTCTCTGATTGGCGTATTAAATTCATGATTACCAACTTTGTTGATTTGTCATATTTTTGCATGAATGAGAGTGTTATTTTTCAGATGTTTTATTTAGTATTAATTGTAAGAACTTTTGGGTCACAAATGTAATATTTAAATATGTTTGTGTCATTATTTTTTATTAGCCAAATTAAAGTGATCTACTTCAAGTAATGTTTATGACTATTGGGATAGTTATCATGAAAATTATTGTGTAGTACAATATATCTTAATTTTTATTTTTATGATGGAAAAAAAATAAGAAATAAGAAAATTCAAAATGCATCACCCTTCATGAAAGTGAATGCATGTCTTATAAATAGAGATTATGGTCCTCAATTGTAGACATAACAAAATAAACTCTATTCTCTTCATCCTATCGGAAGAGGAACTAAAGACTAAGTGTAGTCTGTATTGAAAGATCATTAATCCATCAAAAAGTTCATTTCTTTTAAGAAGATTTAATGGATCCTTCAAATACACTTCCACTTCTATTTATTCTTGATGATTTGACATGAATGATATATTTATATTATGATAGTATTATTGTCATCTCTAGTATCTTCCATGATATAAGTGTTAGAAATTCATAATTTCTAATTAAGGTGGACATCATATATTTAATATAATTATATCGGCTATTTATTTTGGCGTTACAAAATAAGGGATCTAATTACTGACAACCCATAAGACTTCTAAAACTGATCACAAATATGAGTTTAATGAGTAAATACCTAAATGATTGGTCTATAGGGGATAATGAGAACCCTATTAGTTAACACATAAGGAACAATTATGGTCCCCAAGACACCAAATCACAAATAGTTTTCACCTCTCCCCATCATAGAGAAAATGAAGGTCCCAAAAGGAATTCAGAATTTGGTTGAGGAAGACCATCATACCAAAACTCTATCAAAAAAGTATATCAAAGGAGTAGATCATGGAAATGGATTCAGATATGATATTACACCCTTGTTATATATATATATATATGTGTGTGTGTGTGTGTGTGTGTGTGTGTGTGTGTGTGTGTGACAATCATGAGATTCAAGATCCTAAGATTGATATTTCATCAAATGACAAGGAAATCTCCAACAAGTGGTATCAGAGCTTTAAATTCTGAATTTTATAGTTCTCTATTAAAGATGTTTTTTCTCCAATTTTCTATGAAACATAATTTTTTAAATTTGAGGATTTTTATGCTTCCGCTCTTGGTTATGAAAATAAGGTATTTATGAATAATGAGGATAAATTTTATCCGCTTCCGCTTATTTTGTGAGTAATTTGCATTATGAATCCTTGCAATATGTGTTGAAGTATATAATCGGATCTATGTTTGAACATTGCATTAACTTTTATGACTCTATTATGCAATATGTGTATTATATGTGCACTATTGTCTTACTGTTGGACAATGACTTTTATCACTTTACAATTTTGCAATTTGCTGAAGTATATGTAAAAGGTATATGTGGGTTAAGTCATGTTTTTCTTTTATACATATACAATATAGAATTCATGGCCTTGTATATATATATATATATATATATAATATATTAACTTTAATCAATAATTCCAGACATCACAACAATCTCAAGCTAGAAACAATTACATATGTATCTATGTATATTTTAATTCAATATATATATATATATAATGGTTACGGTTAATGGTCAAAATTATATATATTGTACTATGTTAGTGTGTGAAAGTGTATATATATAGTGTTATATGTTTTAAGATATGCATGATCATATTCGATTTGGAATTTCCAATAATATTTGTATCTATTTTTTATGCTTGGATCTACTTTGCATTTGATTAAAATTGCTTCCATTTTTATGAGTTGATATATATGTAATATACATTTTTTGATTTGGAATTATATAATGGGATTAGATTTTTTAATCATAAAAGATATCAAATCTGAACGTTTTAAATCCAAGATCATAATTTTTTTATAATGGATCCATATTGTTTTTCTTTGTCTGGTAATTATTTTTGAATAAATTGATCCAATATGTTGTCATCTATTGTGGAAATTGATTAAAATTGCATAGATGAGTATGAGATTATTTATGCAATTGTGTTTGGTCCAAAGGAAGACACAATTTGACCAAATAGTAACATACATATGATGGTAAATATGTAACAATTATAAATTTTTTCATGTAAATAATAGTCAGTCCAAAGACAAACTATGAT
This sequence comes from Lupinus angustifolius, assembly GCF_001865875.1. Taxonomy (NCBI): domain Eukaryota; kingdom Viridiplantae; phylum Streptophyta; class Magnoliopsida; order Fabales; family Fabaceae; genus Lupinus; species Lupinus angustifolius. The sequence goes on from NC_032021.1 coordinate 15,426,249, forward strand.
TTGACAGAACTAATTGTCAATATTTGATTATTACATTGAGAGTACCACTTACAAATTAATTCTCTGTCCAAAGACTAGAAGTTGATGTTGTCCTAGGTATCCTGTGATGAGTCTATTATATGAACATGTCTTGTTTTATATATATCTGACTTGTTTATTTAAATGGTTACAACACTTCATGGTTTGTTGCATTAGCTGGTGACTGATTGCATTATTAAGAGATTCTTATTGTTGAAGCATTGTTTCCATTTAGACAGTGTGTTCTGCCATTGTTAGTCATGTATAAAATGGTAATATATTTTTTATGAAAAATTCAAAAGGACCATCATTAGAATTCAAAACGTAGATCCTTGTGATGAGAATGATTCAATGCTAAATAGACTATAGTGGATATATGTATTTGTATGTGAATATAAATAATATATGTTTTGGATTAAGTGTTGAATCAAATTCAACTAAATGGATTTTTCTTTTAGAAAATAAAATTGTTTGACATTTTAAGTGAACCTATCAAACAAGAAGTCACCAAAGTAACATCTTATCTATGAATTGTTCATAATAAATGTCAAATGCTAGTGCATATATGTATCTATGCGAGTATTAGTCGCCCAAATGAAGATTATTATTTGGTCGGATTATATACACACATGTGATGGTAAAATGTGATTATTATAAGGTTGCATATGTGAATGATAAATTAGTCCAAAGAAGAGTTTATTATTTGATATACATTATGATCAATGTTTGACCATTACAAACAAGAGTACCATTAGTTATTGATATAAAATATCAAGCTAATTGTATGTTTGCATATTATGTGAAAAGTGATCGGCCCAAAGGAAGAATACTATTTGACCCAAATTACAAATATACATGTAGCAATAAATATGTGATAATCATATGACTTTCTATGTGAATAATAAGTCAGTCCAAAGAAATGCTTATTGTTTGATAGGACTAATTATCAATGTTTGATTACTACGTTGGTGTACTACTTACAAGTTAATATTTTGTCCAAAGACTGAATATTAATGTTGTGCTAGATAACTCGTGATACGCATCATCATTATTTGAATTTAAGTATTAAAGATGAGTGTAAGTTTAATTGCAAGAATATTGCAATTTGTTTTGTTCTTTTACTAGTGCTCCAAATATTTTTACTTAAATTAAGAACATCTCATTGCTGAATGGGACAAACTTTAAGGTTTATAAGGAAGTCGTAGAAATTATTCTCGGCTATATGGATTTAGATATGGAACTTCAGGTGGAGAAATCCATTTCTAGTATAGAAATCCTCGACGAGATTAAAACTGAGAAATTGGAACACTCTAACCGAATGTGTCTAATGATCATGAAACACTCTATTCCATAAGCGTTTCGACACTCTATTTCTGAGGGTCAGAGTGCAAGGAAGTTCCTTGAAGAACTATAACCATACTTTGCCAAAAATGAAAAGGCGAAGACAAGTAGCTTTTTGGCTAAACTCATCTCCATAATATATAAAGGCAATGAGAACATAAGGGAGTATATTATGGAGATGTCTAATCTCGCATCAAAACTCAAGTCACTTAAGTTAGAGCTTGGGGATGACTTGCTCGTGCACTTGGTTTTGATCTCGCTTTTGAGCATTCAAAGTGAGCTAAAACAATCAGAAGGGCAACTGGTCTCTCAGTGAGTTTATATCTCACTATGTGCAAGAGAAAGAGAGACTGCAAAGAGATAAGACTGAAAGTGCTCATTTAACTATGACCTCTCAGAATAAGAAAATAAACAACAAGGATGTTGTGAACTATTTGTGTTTTTTCTCAGAGAATGCATAATTGTTCTACAATACACTCTAGTAGGCAAACCAAGCATGAAGGGTGTTATTGAGTGATTAAATCGAATTCTTAAGAATATGGTGAGAAGTATCATTAGTCATTTTTCCTTGCCAAAGTCTCTTTGCGGAAAAATTTAAATACCACTGTTTACATCCTTAATAGGATGCCAAGTAAAGCAGTTAACAAAACCCCATATGAGTTTTGGACAGATAAAAAAAAACCAAGCTTAAAACACTTGCACATTTGGAGTTGTCAAGCCGAGATGCAGCCATTTAGGCCACATGAAAGGAAACTGCACTCAAGAATAGTTAGCTGCTATTTTGTTGGCTACGCTGAACTCTCTCGGAGCTATAAATTCTATGATCCTATTTCAAGTTTTTTTAGATGAGAAATGCAATATTTCTTGAGGAAGTTGATTTTAGGAAGGAAGAGAACATAAAGAATGTTGTCCTTGAGGAAATTGGTGACAAGTTCTTGTGCATATTACCATTCAAAAAACAACTTCGGTAATAGGAGATAATGTTCAGAATAATGTTTCTGACAATATTCTTCAACAAGACAACAATGAGGTTCTCCCTCAAGTACCTATAGAAAAATTCAACAAGGTCAAGAAGTAGATGTATCATTATGGATATCCACTAAAGAGAGGAGAAGTGCAATTCAAGATGATTATATTGTATTTATTCAAGGACATGAGGATGACATCAGGTTAATAGAGGATGATCCATTGAACTTCTGTCAAGCCATGAAAAGTTCTATCTCTTAAATGTGGATTTATACTATGAAGGATGAGATGAAGTCTATGCATGATAGTGACATTTGGGATCTTGTAGAATTACCGAAAGGTGAGAAACCTATTGGTTTCAAATGGATATTTAAAACCAATAGGGATTCAAAGGGTAATATTGACAGATATAAAGATCATCTAGTTGCTAAAGGCTACACTCGGAAGGAAGACATTGATTATAAATAAACATTTTTTCTAGTATATTTGAAGGATTCTTTTATTTAGAGCTACATTAGATGGATGTTAAGATTGCGTTTCTAAATGGTGACGTTAAATAAATGATTTATATGGTGCAACCAGAAAACCTTGTTCAATTGGCTCAAATTCTATGGTATGCAAATTAAAGAAATCCATCTATGGCCTTAAACAAGCTTCTCGTCAATGGAATCACAAGTTTCATCAAGTTATTACCTCATACGGTTTTTAGGAAAATAAAGTTGATAATTGTGTGTACCATATGTTCAGTGTGAGTAAATTTATATTCCTGGTATTATATGTCGATGATATACTGCTTTTGAGCAGTGATATAAGACTATTGCATGACACCAAGAGATTTTTAACCGATAATTTCGAAATGAAAGATCTTTGGAAAGCTTCTTTAGTATTAGGTATTCATATACTAAGAGATCACTCTCAATGTATCCTAAGGTTGTCATAAGAAAGCGATATAGATGAGTCCTAGATAGATTTGGCATGAAAGAAAGTAAATCAGGGATACTCTTATAGCTAAGGGAGTTAAGTTTAGTATCGAACAATGCCCAAAAAATGACCTTAAAAGATACGAGATGCAAAATATTCCTTATGCATATGTAGTAGGAGTCTAATGTATGCTCAAGTTTGCACACGTCCCGACATAGCGTTTCTCGTGGGAGTTTTTGGGAAGATATTTGAGCAATCATGTAATGCATCACTGGAAGGCAATCAAACGTTTCATGCGTTACTTAAAGAGAACTAATGAGTACATGCTCACTTATCGGATGTCTGGGAATTTAGAGATCATTGGATACTCTGACTCCGATTTTGTTGGATGTCTAGACAACAAACATTCCACCTTTGGATATGTGTTTATGTTGGTTGGAGGTGCTATCTCTTGGAAGTCTTATAAACAGATACTCATAGCTCCTTCAACCATGGTTGTAGAGTTAATGACTTGTTTTGAAACATCAGACCATGACATATGGTTGTGGAATTTCGTCAATGACTTATGTGTGGTCAATGGTATTAAAAGACCATTGAAAACTTATTTGACTACAACTCCGCGGTTCTATACTCCAACAATAATAGGAGCTTTAAAATGTCAAAATTTATTGACATCAAGTTTCAGGTTGTTAAGAAAAGTGTTCAAAATAGACAAATTTCCATAGAACATATAGAGACAATTTTTTGCTAGTTGATCCACTGATTAAGAGTTTGGCACCTAAAGTCTTTCATGAGCATATTGCTCATATGAGTATTGCTCCTTAGGATACCTTAGTTCAGTGGGAGTCTATATGGTTTATGATTTACTTTGGACGTCATATATATTTTTATGCATAATAAGGTTGATGGTTTATTGTTCTATTTTGAACTTGTGTATTATAACTATTGTATTGTAATTAAAGACATTAGATTGATATTTCTAAAGAATAAAGAATGACCAGTTAGAAATAGACATGTTTGATGTCACGTTGCATCAAATTTCCATGTTATTCATCCATATTTGATCTATGTCATTAAGTATATGAATATGGTGATCACTGTGGTCGAGTCACCTAAAGAATATGAATATCATATAGATGCGCACCTAAAGAATATGTGATATAATTGTTTCAAGAAAAATATGAAGCTCAAGTGGGAGATTGTTAGAAATTCAAAATTTCTAATTAAAGTGGACATCATATATTTAACACAAATATATAAGTTATTTATTTTGGGTTAAAATAAGTGATCTAATTAATGACAACTCATGAGACTTCTAAAACTGATAGCATATATGAGTTTAATGAGTGAATACCCAAATGGTCAGCCTATAGGGGATAATGTAAATCCTATTAGTTAACACATAAAGAACAGTTATGGTCCTCAAAACATCAAATCACAAATAGTTTTCATCTCTCCCAATCAGAGAGAAAACGAAGGTCCCAAAAGGAATTCAGGATTTGATTGAGGAAGATCATCATGTCCAAACTCTCTAAAAAATGTATATCAAATGAGTATATCATATAACATGGATTCAGGTCTGACATTACACCCTTGTTTTATATATATTTGTGAGAATAATGAGATTCAAGATCCTAAGATTGGTATTTCACCAATCATAAGGAAATCTCCAACAATAAAATTACTACAAGTGGTATCTCAACCACTTTCATGTTAAATTATTAAGATATGAATTTCCTAATCCAATATGTATTTGTTCTTCAGAATTTGATATAAATTGTTTTTGATATAGATGCATTATTTTAGAACTTACTTTTCTGTGTAAGCATTAAAATACATGCATGTAATTATCTATATTGAATATATCTGTATGTATCCATGAATGTGTGTAATAAAGCTTCTATGAGTCCCATCAATTTGGAAAACATTGTTTTCCATATAATTATTTGCACTCTGTATAGTGGGTTTACTTAAACACTAGGCAAAAATTGTTAAAATAGTTTAGCATTTGTTAGTTGGTTAATTAGTTTAGTTAGGATAGTTAGTTTTTCTATCCTTTATATAAATGATTCAATGTAATTTTGTTATCATTCTATTCAATATTCAATAAATAATATTCTTTTCTTTCATCTTTCTTGATTCATCAAGAAATCTTTTTCATGCCTCATACCATTTTAACATGGTATCAGAGCGTAATTATTCGACCGCTTCCGCTTATGCTTTTATCATTCCAAGATTCAAGAAAGAATCATCATCATGCATACATCATCAAAGTGAGGAATCTTGCACTATGGCTAAGGATGGTGATGATCATAGCGTAAATCAATGGGGTGTAGGGGGACTACCTTGTTGAAGTGGTGCAGCTTCTTTTTCATCCTCTTTAATCATCATTGTTGACTCCTCAAAACCATCAAGAATACTCATTATTCTCTCAATTTGCACCACTAATGCTCCATTCTTCTTCTTTCAAATGCACAGATCCATCACCAGTCTTCATCCGAGACCTGGTTGCTTATGTTGAAGGAGGTATTTTACAAGGAAATGCTTCTGATTATGGCTCCATCATTCCAAGATTCAACAATTATCATCATTCATCATCAATTTTGTCATATACAAGATTAAATCCTTTTCTTATTCTTCATCGTTTACTCCTCTTTCTTATTCATCATTGAAGCATCTCATTAGGATCAAGATTATGTTCTGTTCTCTCTCTTTCATCATCACTGGTTGGTTCGCTTCTGTCCATGATGGTTAAGCTCATATATAACTTTTGTCATGGATGGTTAAGCATTGGATGGGTAGCTTATGTCCATAGTGGTTAAGTAAAGATATAACTTCTGCTCTGGATGGTTACGCGTTTGATGATATAGCTTTTGTCATGGGTGGTTAAGCATTGTTATTACTTCAAATCAATTCCAAGCTGAAGAGTAAAAAATTTCACTCACCAGCTTGAGGGGGATATTAAAGATATATGATACGTTATTTTGGAAGATGATAGTTGGTTAGAAAGTGAAGAATTAGCAAGTTAGGTTTATGTTAGTTACTTGCTTTACAAGCTTTCTTTTCATTCTTTTCTCTTGTATAAATAAGACACATTGGCTCACTTCTTATTCAATCAATTCAATTCATTCAATGAGAATATTATCAATCTTTGTTTCTCATTCTTCTTTCTTTAAGCTTCTTTAAGCTTTCTTTTATACACTTCTTGATTCATCAAGAAGCTTTCTTTTCCATGGTTCTTACCATATTTTAACGACATGAAAAAGATTTCTTGATGAATCAAGAAAGATGAAATAAAAGAATATTATTTATTGAATATTGAATAGAATGATAACAAAATTACATTGAATCATTTATATAAAGGATAGAAAAACTAACTATCCTAACTAAACTAATTAACCAACTAACAAATGCTAAACTATTTTAACAATTTTTGCCTAGTGTTTAAGTAAACCCAGTTCCAAGCTGGAAATAATTGTGTTGAACACAATGATATACTCTAATACCTCATCTTGCTGGTGAGTGAATCTTTGTCTCCCAGTCTTGAAATCTGAATGTGAAGCAATCTGACGCTTAACCGCCATAGAGTAGAAGCAACTTCATCCAAAGCTTAACCATCTATTTCGACAGAAGCTTAACCAACCAAACCAACCGTAATGGATGAAATAGAGAAAATGGATTTGAATCTCGATCCTAATATATTGCTTCAATGATGTAAAATACACACCATAATATTGTGTGTTTAATAAGAGAGGTGTAAAGAAAATAGAGTAGCAACGAAAAAAATATAATATGGGATAAATGATAAAGAATATGAAAAGAACGTATGTGCACCAAAGCCAAGACTTTTCTGAAAAATCAAAACCATTAGCCGGGTCAAAGGACTCAATGAACATCGGGTGCACGAAGTAAATGCCAAGATTTTCACTTTTGGATCATATATGCATGGCCCTGGAACAGATATAGACACTTTGTGTGTAGGACCTAAACATGATTCCAGAGATGAAGACTTCTTTATTAAGCTGCAATGGATGCTATCCGAGATGCTAGAAGTAATAAAAGAGTTGCACTTTATTTCTTGATGAAGTTCTTGAATGAGTCTTGATAGTCCTCTTTCTTATTAATTCTTGATGATATAAACTTGATTGAGCATTCTTCAATATATGATGAGAGTTTAACCTCAAATGGAGGAAGAAGAAAACATAAAGGAAGAAAGAATGAAGGAGTTCTTTGTTTGAGGGTTCTGAATATGATGATGAATTTCCCTTGATCAAACTCCAACTTCTTCTCACTTTGATGATTGATGAATGGTGATGATTCTATCTTGAATCTTGGAATAGTAAAAGCATAAGCGGAAGTGATCAAAATAATAATTATTGCTCTGATACCATGTTAAAATATGGTAAGAACCATGGAAAAGAAAGCTTCTTGATGAATCAAGGAGTGTATAAAAGAAAGCTTAAAGAAAGAAGAATGAGAAACAAAGATTGATAATATTCTCATTGAATGAATTGGATTGATTGAATAAGAAGTGAGTCAATATGACTTATTTATACAAGAGAAAAAAATGAAAAGAAAGCTTGTAAAACAAGTAACTAACATAAACCTAACTTGTTAATTCTTCACTTTCTAACCAACTATCATCTTCCAAAATAACGTATCATATATCTTTAATAAGTGATAAAATAGTTGAGCATTTGTTAGTTGGTTAATTAGTTTAGTTAGGATAGTTAGTTTTTCTATCCTTCATATAAATGATTCAATGTAATTTTGTTATCATTCTATTCAATAAATAATATTCTTTTCTTTCATCTTTCTTGATTAATCAAGAAATCTTTTTCATACCTCCTACCATTTTAACATAAATACATGTAATATTTAAATTACAACTGTCATGTGCAAGAATGTTTTTGATAATATTTATACTAAAGGTCATGATTCAATATGCAGTTTGTAATTGCATATGCTCATTGCATATTTGGCTTGATAATTTGTAGTGAAAACAAAGGCAATAAAGTACATTTTAAGCATATTATAAATTTGACATGGATATTATACATTTGCATCATGGTGTAGTTAAAGTTTTATGTTTCTAGACAACTGTTTCTGGTAATCCATGTAGAATATGGTTATGGTTGAAACATGTGTCTATTAAATCCAACTATGTAAAAATTTAATTTATTTTATTTTTTAAAACATGACCCTGTATGAAATTTCTTTTTAAAAATAAATTGGTGCAAACTGGTATCAAACATGGATTTGAGTGATGAGATGCTGTATCAGTTACCATTGGGACATGTTTGATATGCTGTTATATTTTCTCCATAAAATATAACTAAAGCTATGCATATTTTGTTGTAGATAAAAAAATTTCTCTACATTCATTAATGTCATTGTTTAGAAACCTATTGTAAATAAATAATAGTTAGCTTCAATTAATTATATAACTAAACCTCATCAAGAATTTCTCTACAAACATCAAACAATTGATTATATTTCGATTATAAATTTGTTCAACACTTTAAGTGATTCAATTAAAACAAAAAGTTACCAAAATGACTTCTCTTGTTTAGATTGCTCATGATAAATGTTGAATGTTATTGTATATATATCCATGCAAGTATTGATTAGCCCAAAGGAAGATTAATATTTGACCAGATTATATGTACATATATGATTGTAAATGTATGATAATTATAAAGTTATACATGTGAATGATAAATTAATCCAAAGAATGATTTAGTATTTGACATACATTATTATTAATGTTTAACCATGACAATCAGAGTACCATTATCAATTAATATTATTGTCCAAAGACTTAACATTAATGTTGCACTTGGTATCTTGAGATAAATTATACCATATTTGAATTTATTATATATGAATTTGAATTATGAAGTGAGTATATATTTATGTTGTTTATTTTGTTCTCTTTTTTTTCTTCCAGTTAATTTTGTTGCTATATCTGCTAACTTGAATTCAGTTCCAATCATTAATGATACCAACTTTAAAGATCAAAAGAGAACATTTTAATTGTTCTTGGCTGCATGGATATGGACTTTGCACTAAGAATGGAGTAAACCCCTTCTATTGTGGACTCTAGTACCTCTGAAGAGAGGAAAACTTCTGAGAAGTGGGAGCGCTTCAATCACATGAGTCTTATGATCATGAAGCGCGACATTCTGGAGGCATTTAGGGGTGCTATATCTGAAAGGATAATAAGTGCAAAAGAATTCCTTTCCAAAATGGAGAAACGTTTGCCAAAAGTGATAAGGCAAAAACAAGCACACTACTTTAAAGCTTGATTTCTATGAAGTATAAAGGCAAAGGGAATGTAAGGGAGTACATAATGGAAATGTTTAATATTGCTTCCAAGCTTAAGGCTTTAAAACTTGATTTGTCGGATGACTTACTCGATCATTTGGTGTTAATATCTCTTCCTGCATAATTCAATCAATTTAAGATAAGTTATAATTGTCAAAAGGGCAAATAGTCTCTTAATGAACTCATTTTATACTATGTGCAAGAAGAAGAAAGGATGAAGCAAGAAAAGACAGAAAGTGCTCACCTAGCAAGCACCTCTAAATATATGGGCAAAAAGAGGAAATATAAGAATACTACGAATGAAGCTACTAAGGGTCCAATGCAAAAAAAGCAAAATAATTGCGAAAAAGGTTGCTTCTTTTGTAACAATATTGGACATGTTAAGAAGGAATGTACTAGTATAAAATGAGTTCCTTGCTTTGGTCTGTTCTGAGGCAAATTTAGCTTTAGTACCTAGAAACACTTGGTGGTTAGATTCTGGTGCTACTACTAACATCAGTGTTTCAATTGATGGTTACCTAAGTTATCGAATACCAATTGATGCTAAAAGACACATTTATGTAGGAGATGGCAAGTCGGTGGATGTAGAGGCAATATGGCGTTTTAGGTTGTTATTAAGTATTGGCCATTATTTTGATTTAATATACTTTGTTGTACCTTCATTTAGACGAAATTTAATTTATATTTCTTCTTCGGACAAATCTGGTTATCATTATTCATTTGGAAGTAATCAATTCAATTTATCTATTAATTCAAATATTGTTGGAACTGATACTCTTATGGTGTATGACTTGCTATATTTGTTCGACACAATTGCTTCTTATAATGAAACCTTGAATATGAAATCACGTGGTACTAAACGTAAAGTTGACAATGCGAACTCAGGAATGTTGTGGCACAAACGTGTACGTCACATCTCTAGAAAGATTTGAACGACTTGTGTCAAATGGGATCCTTGGTTCCATTGATTTTACATACTTTAATGTATGTATTGAGTGCATTAAGGGCAAATAGACCAAACATAAGAGATTAGGAGGACACAGAGCTACAAATGTCTTAGAATTGATACATACAGATATTTATGGGTCATTTCCAATACCATCTTAGAACTTTTATGGTTGAAGTTGAAAATCAACACAACAAAAGAATTAAGTGTGTCAAATCTGACTGTGGTGGTGAATATTATGGTAGATATGATGGTTCAAGTGAACAACTTCAAGGACCGTTTGCCAAGTACCTAGAGGAATGTGGGATTGTCCCACAGTACACCATGTTAGGGTCACCTAACATGAATGGTGTTGCTGAAAGACGAAATAGGACTTTTAAGGATATGGTAAGGAGTATGATATATCATTCTACTTAACCAGAGTTACTTTGGGGAGAGGCATTGATGACTGCAACTTACATTTTGAGCAGAGCACCAACTAAGGCAGCTTCCAAAATGTCTTATGAGCTTTGGACAGGCAGAAAGCCTAGTATAAATCACCTTCATGTTTGTGGATGTCCAGCTGAGGCAAGACCTTATAATAAAAATGAAAGGAAATTGGATCCACGAATAGTGAGCAGCTACTTTATTGGCTATTTTGAATGATCTAGGACTATAAATTTTATAATCCCAAATTAAGGACAATTTTCGAGACTAGAACTCCCATGTTTTTTTAGGATATTGACTTCAGGGGTAGAGATAAGGCTAAAGACTTTGTTTTTGAGGAAGAACATGTGCTTCAAGAACACATTCTTCACGAACCAATACATTTGCGAAGGTCCACTAGAGTAAGAAGAAATGCTATTCCGGATGATTACATAGTATTTCTCCAGGAACATGAGGAACATGATGGTATGATAGAAAATGATCTAATCAATTTCCATGAAGTCATGAAAGATTCCAATTCAGAAAAGTAGATTGAAACAATGAATGATGAGTATAAGTCAATGCAAGACAATAAGGTTTGGGAACTTGCCCCATTGCTAGAAGATGTCAAATCAATTGGTTGCAAATGGATATTTAAGACCAAAAGAGACTTCAATGGTAATGTGGAGAGGTAAAAGGCTCGTCCTATAGCCAAAGGCTATACTCAAAAGGGCAGGATTGACTATAAAGAGACTTTCTTCCTAGTTTCATCAAAGGACTCTCGTAGGATAATCACGACTCTTATTGGACATTATGATTTGGAGCTTCATCGGATGGATGTCAATATAACATTTCTCAATGGAAAAATTGAGGAAAAGATTTATATGATGCAACCAGAAAACTTTGTGTTAGGATACCCAAAGAAAATGGTTTGCAAATTAACAAAATCCATCATGGGCTAAAACAAGTGTCTCATTAGTGGTACCACAAATTTCATCAAGTTATTCACTCGTTTGGTTTTGAGATGAATGTGATTGATGAGTGTGTGAATCAAAAAATTCAGTGGGAGTAGATATATTTTCCAAATCTTTTATGTTGATAACATAGTGCTTTCCACCAACGATATAGGCATGTTGCACAAAACTAAGAAATTTCTCTCAAGAAATTTTCCAGATGAAAGATCTTGGTGAAGCCTCTTTTGTGTTAGGGGTACAGATACACTGAGATTATTCTTGAGATATCCTAGGATTGTCCCAAAGAAGCTATATTGATAAGGTACTCAAAAGGTTTGGCATGTTAGATTGAAAACCAGGTAACACCTAGGTAGCCAAGGGAGACAAATTTAGTCTCGGTCAGTGCCCAAAAGGAAAACTTGAGATTCAGGAAATGCAAAAGATCACATATGCGTCAGATATAAGGAGTCTAATGTATGCTCATATTTGTACGCGTCCGAACATAGCGTACATTGTTGGAGTGTTAGGCAGATACTTAAGCGATCCAGGAATAGATATTTGAAGAGAACAAGGGATCATGTGCTCACTTATAGGAGGTCAGACTCTTTGGAGATCATTGGATATTCCGACTCCGATTTTGCAGGGTGCCAAGATAGTAGAAGATCCACTTCAGGCTATGTCTATTTGTTGGCTGGTGGTGCATTATCTTGGTGTAGTTCCAAGCAAAAACTAGTCACTTCATCCACCATGGCCGTAGAGTTTTTAGCATGTTATGAGGCATCGAACTAGGGGATTTGGTTGAGGAATTTTGTCACTAGGTTGCAAATTGTAAAAGGAATTGTAAAAGGAATTTTGTCACTAGGCTCCAATTTTTCAGGCGAAAAACACCACTTCCACTTACCTTAGTTTTTTTTATACCTTCTGCTTTTCTTCTGCGTGGTTTTCCACTATGAAACACCATACCCATCAATTTCTTTTGTCATCAACCTTCCCTCACAGCCGCTATCACTAATCATTAACCATCAACTGTTCCACCAACAAGACATTAGTTTAGTGATGTAAGACCCCGTTAAATCTTCAAAATGAACAGAAGATCAAAAGTTTGATTCCTGTGAGCGACACTTATTGGGAGGGATAATCACATATTCCGAAAGGAATTAGTTTCTTACTAAAAAGTGAAATATACCTTTGGTAATACCAAAAAAAAAACAAACCAGCAATGGCAGAAAACACTACCAAGTTTCCCAAACAAAAAAAAACAAAAGTTGAAGGAGAAAAAACCTGAAGAAAATGCAGCATCAATTGAGACTAGAACTTGAACATTTCCTCACATTCTCATACACCATAGCCAATTAGCCACCACCTCCAAACCCATTCCACCATCTCAACATTGTACTCTCCGCACCACCAGCTGCAGTCACTTTCCTCTGGCACTATCACCCATCCTCTGTGACTTCGAGTTACCACTTATCAGATTTGAGCTCATGATGATTGAACCCAATTAGATCTGAACTCAGAAGCATCAACATCACCAGATTTGCAATGTCGCCATCAACAGCCATAACATCACCGTTACCCAGCCCACCACCAACCAACAGCCAGCTCTAGATTCATACGTTTGTTACACTAGATCTCAGCTTGTACACAAAAAAATGGCATTGTGGCATCATTATTTTCTTGAAACTCTATTGGCGTTACTAGAAAACTCACATCGGACACTAACGTTAGGGCCAACGACAATGGTGGAATTAAGGAACTAATTTGAGACAAAAGTTTAAGGAACTAAAACAAGAGAAAAAAAATTAACGTAATGGACTAAAAGAGTAGTTTTGCCTATAGTTAATTATAAAAATCATAAGTTAACAACTATTTATAATAAGTTGAGTGCAAATTACATGACATTCTCAACGAGTTTCTTGTTTTATCAAGCCTGGTCTACAATGAAATAAGAGAACTAGTCGATGGCTCAGATAATTGCCATAGACTAAAATAACACTCAGTAAGTCATAGGAAGTCTATAATCGCAAAGTTTCAAGCCCCCTACAACAACAATCAAACCTTAATCCCACCAGGTGGGGTTCAAGCCCCTTACACATCAAACAAAAAAACTATCCTTCTAAAGATGTCAAGAATATACTCTATAATCCATTTTAACATTGGTTTTCATCTGTAAAACCTCATTTGCCTTTCCTGCGATTTCTTGTTGCTGCACAATTTGGACAGAACCATTTTCCTTTTGGTTTTTCTTTCAGACCAACACAACCAAAATGAAACCACTCTATTTTGCACTGTAAGTTGGAAGAGATTATCAATATGTTAGGAACGTAGGCATAAAATGGGCAAAAATATAAGGGGAAAAAAGCAAATACACACATCATTGTTGTCACAGGCAACCATCTCCCCGTAGCTAACTTGGTTACATAAGCAGTATGTGGGTTCATTTGGATCAACCGGTAAATCTATTTCCACGCCAGTTGGGTTCGCAGTTGTTTGTGCTTCTGTTGCTGCTGCTGCTGCTGGGACCACAGTTGTTTGGCTTGCTCTGAAGTAGTCATCATTCAAACGATATCCATTAGATTCTAAGTGTTTCTTTTAATTCTTGCTTTTAAATGTGCAATATTGTTTGCAGGCAATAGGCATGCAATATAAATGTATCCTTCATGGGAAAACAAGGGAAAGGATACAGAGGTATATGAAATTATAATAACAACCACCTCAACTCATAAGGTTACTAACATTCAATTTGTCAATGATTTACAGACTAGAACGCAATCTGCTATTGTTATCAATGTAATTAAATGGAATTAAGGAAACTTATGATCTTTTATGACAATTATATGTAAGGATTTCAAGTTTAATCATTATGCTAATGTTTTGGAATTTAAGATTTGTCTCTACAATATTTGGATAAAATTAATATTTTCCACCTCTGGGGTTTCATACCAGAATTTGTATTACATGAGGATGTAGGATTTCAATATGTATAGAGATCACTAGGACTGATCTAACTGTAAGAAATCCACAGAGCAGTGTACAACAAAGCCACATATGAGCATTTCAAATGTCAAAGTACATGAAATTACTATAAAGGCATAGAAAACTCTGATTTACAATAACTTCCATTTCTAAGGGTTTGTTTGCAAGTTGAGTTTTGGAGGGGAATGAAGGAAAAAGGCTTGAGAGTCATAAAATACACCAGTGAGATGGCTCCAAAGCCTTTCCTTTCTCTTACCTCCCATCCAAAACTCAACTCGCAAACAGATCATAAGACTATAACCATGCATTTATTTCTTAACCTTCATTTTACCCAAAAGGAGCATTAATTGAAGATAAAATGAACATGTAAATCTTAAAGGATAATGTTCACTTATTTATCCCACCTATTGAGAGATGTCTATTCATTCCTAAGCCTGCAGAAGAGATATGCCTTTTCTGTCTATATCTCCCTCCTGTAAGTGCCTTTCTTCTGTCTTAAGATACTCAAAGAATTTCCTAAACTTCTCAATTGTTCTATCATCTAGTGTTTTGTTAAACTACCTTTCAAAAAAAATTAAATGTTTGAATAGGTATCTAGTGTCCATTTGTAGACATGCCCCCATGATTAACCAACATCTTACATAGCAGAATGCCAGAGGCAGGAGTCAGTATTTAGGGAATAGATAGTTGAAAGTTGTAAGATAAAGCATTGCACAAGTGATAAGTTCTCGGAAAATGAACTACAAATTGTCCTATAAGAGTTACATACTTTTTACGTCCTCCTCTACCACCTTCACTACCCCTTCCAGATTTTGTGTGACCATCAGGACCTGAAGCAGGCACTCTGGGTGTTGCTGCATTTTCTCTTTCTGTCACAAATTAAAAAATACACTTTATTCATAAAATGACGGGACTCAATTGTTGTCAACTACAATATACTTCCAACTTTTTCAAACGACGATGAACAAGTACAACATTATACGTTATATAGACTGAGAGTGGCAGAGAAAAAAGATAGAAAGTGCAGTACCACGCCGAAGCTCCTCATCAAACTTTTTCAGATATTGATCAAGTTGTTGTATGTGTGTATCTACCTGCAACAAATCATGAATACGAAATAAAAAAAAACCTCTGAACAAGCAATAAAAACTGTTTGCATTAATTTTAATGAAAATTTATGCCAATATAGTATCAGTATGTTCCTTAACCAAGTTTATTTTACCAAATGATCGCAAGGTATATGTAACTCCTTCATTTGGCTTCCAAAATGTCAGGGAAGTGAAGTTGAAGCAAATGAAAAACCATAAAATAATATGCAAACCATGTCTACTAGTATTTCATAGACAATGCACTACCTTAGTGTTGAGAAAATCATTAACAAAAAGGGCAGCCCAACACATGAGGCTCCCAGCTAGTGGGGTCTAGGAGGGTGAGCGAATGGACTGTTTCTAGGATTTGAATCCATGAACTTCAGGTCATAAGACAAGCAACCTTACCATTGCGCCAAGACTCACCCGCTAAGAAAATCATTAACAATGCTAAAAAAGTGAAGAAGCTAGATGCAAATAGCAAATTTGTGGAAATATAACCCATTATATCAAAGAAAGTATTTCCATAAGACCACAATGTTCAAGTCCAGGCAGATTTATCCAGAGCCATGCATTAACAGGGGTCTTAAAAAATACATGTAACAAGATAAGTAGATTACCAAATCATATGTCTGGACAGCTAATGCAACTTTTTCATCAGCAATCCTGATGCTATGCTTTTGCTCATCAAGTGCCTCATCAGAAAATCTAATAACCGAAGTATCAGGTGTGATGTTTCCAGACCTAATTCCTCGCCTAATATCTTCGATTTCTTGTTCGCAACGCTGTTCATTTTGCCTTTGAACATCTTTTCATATACATCACAATGTTTATGTTGCTTGGAAACCTCAAACAATACTCAAATATAGTAGAAAACATACATGTGTAACTAATGAGTGGGAAGAGCGCACCATGCCTTTAATTCTAATAAGTAATAAATAATTATAGGGACTAGAAAAGGGGAAAGTAATCAACACATATATGTCAATGAGAATAACATTGACAGGCAATTAGCAGCCAAACGAATCAAAACAAAGTCAAAATATAAGCTCCAACCTACAGCAGTTAATTCTACTCACAAAATTAACATGAGATGCCCAAATTACCATGAGCACATAAAAAATTCAGTCTAAGATAAAATTTAGATTCTGCTTAGGACCGGGAAGGGAGTCAAAGATCGTAAAAGTAAGATCATAGCCCGACTCATACAATCCTACTTATGAATATATACGCACAAAAATTCACATATATATTACTACAGATCAAGATTTTAAATAGATAAATAGCACCCAATATAGAGAATTTAAAAAGTTTCACTTGTTTCAGTATTATTTTTCTTCTAGGTAATTATATGTTTCAGTATAGTTAATATGTTCAATTCAATTGTTTAGAGATTAGATGCTTTTATATTTAAAAAAAATTAGTTCGTAAAAGAAAGAAAAAAGGATTAGAGACTTATAGACAAACAGGCCTCCTTAAACAAACAGGTATAAATGGGCCTGACCCACTCCATTCTTTTAAACAATTTGTTCAAAACCTAATAGTAGTTGATCGGTCTTTTAAACAATTTGTTCAAAACCTAATAGTAGTTGATCCGTCTCCTTCATTGTCCATTTTGCAACAGAACATAATACATAGAAAACAGAAATGGAAAGTGAAGAAAGAGAGAGAACTGAGAAAGGAGAGCTGGATGGATACAGGAGAAATGAGAGAACAGAGGAGAAGATGGAATCAGCAGGCTCGTCGATTCCATCAATCCTACGCTCCAACATGACGATTTCACTCGATTCCACGGAAGTCGAGCACGAGTTGAGATCGAGCACGGGTCAGCTCTTGTAGATCGTAAAACCGTGTGATCCCACAAGCAGAATCACAATTGTAACTACCATGATTCTAACAAACTACCTAAAGTGGAAAAAGTGCAAAAACTTATTTATTAATAATTATACCAGTTTACTATGACAAGAGCCATACTTCCAAGTTTGTCTAGAATAACCTGACATCTTGCTTACTTTACAAAAATGTACACATAATGTTCAAATATGTCTCAAACATTGGTGGCTTGTAACCTAATTATTTTGAAACCTGGCCACCTTGGAAGAAATCACCCAGGTATGCTTAGGACAAAACAATTCCATTGGAAGTTCAACAATGTTACCAGTTAAATCATAACACTGAATCACACTAGAAACATATTCTACAAGAAAAAATATATTCAATAATCACCATGTAGCCACAAGAGTTGATTATACACACTACAACACAAATAGTATTCTTAAACATTGTAATGGTTTCTCCTTTTATTATGATATAGGATAAAAAAAATAGATATGACTATGCTTTCATTATTCAGCCTACCTACTTGCATGCCGAATCTACCGGATTCAGCATACAGCGTAGAGTTATAAAATAAGTCTTGTAATAATAATGTAAAAAGTGACATCCGAACCGGAATTGCAAACCATGTAAGTATGGGATATAGCCTCTAAAATAATCCAAATAAGCAGCAATAAATAAAATATAAAATAGAATTACCCTGTAAACTCTTATCTAGGTCACGCAACAACGCATACTTCTTCTGAAGAATAACGGGTAGGGAATCTAAATCTGTAGAGGAAAAAAAACGTTTGTTAATGCGGAATTGAAAACCAAAAGTGTGGAATTGAACCTAAGAATAGTGTAGAGGATAAATTACTGGCTTGAAATTCTTCGAGGAATGACATTAGGGTTTATGTGAAGAACGATTGATGCTGATAATCGAATAACCCAATTTCACTTATGGAAGAGAAAACACGACTGTTTCGTTTTTTCCAAACTTCATTTTTATCTGTTTTTATGTCCTATCCGTTTTTTTCCACGTTCTTTTAATTATGGATCCATATTTATATTTATTATAGTAAAGTACACTCTTTGTTTTGAGTTTTTTAGTTAAATTATATAAATCATTTTTCATTTATTTACACAAAATCATAATTTTTATATTTTTATTATATTGACTACAAACATAATAAGGTATCAACTCATATATTATTTGGACTTTTCTTAATAATATATCATGTTTTGTTTAACTTAATTGTATTCATCACATTTTTTATTAAAACTAGTGTGAACAGACATTTTGTGCTTGCTGGTCAATATTGCATGATATTATGTATTCAATTTTTATATATTTTATTTTTTAGAATTAGAATGTATTTGTTCCGTTCGATGTACTTTATAGTTTATATTATAATTTTTGTGTATTTATAATAATGTTCAATTTAATGTGAAAGATATTGTTAGTTAATGTGTTGGTGGTGGTTATTTATGATTATATGGTTTCTTTTTGTAAAAATTAAATAATATTAAGAGCAAAACAAGAAATAGAAATTACATAATAGTAAAAGTTACCACATATTTTGTCTTTATATATAGTATAGATAGATAGATATATTTATCACTATTTACTTTTTATGGAATTATTATGCAAATGAAAAAATGGAACTTTTTTATTTGATTAATATAAGAGGGCAAAACGCCAAAGCAAGAAAGCAAACACGGAAGATTGGAGTCCAGATTTTATTAGTATAAGCAAAGCAGCAAAACAAGGAAAATAAAATAAAATCAAAGTAATAAAGGACTATCATACGTGTCGTGATCCTTAGCTAATAAATTTATACAATAATTACTTTTAATGGCATTTTTGAAAGATAATAGAGTAAAGGGACCTCACAACTGATAAAATATAACATGTATCCGACATATTTTCATCCATTTTTTCTTTATTTTCTGCTAAAATTCAATTCATTTACATTATGCTCTATTTGGGTGAGAAAAGAAAGTAAGAATAAAGAAATAGGTGAGAGAGATAATAAAGAGAAAGAAAGAAATAGGTGAGAGAGATAATAAAGAGAAAGAAAGAAATAGGTGAGAGAGATAATAAAGAGAAAGAAAGAAATAGGTGAGAGAGATAATAAAGAGAAAGAAAGAAATAGGTGAAGAGATAATAAAGAGAAAGAAAGAAGTAAGAAAATGGATGGATTTTTATATTGTTTGGTAGGAGGAAAATAAAGAGAATAGAAATTGATAATTTCTTCTTTCTCTCTTCCATTTGGTTGAATAAAAAGTGAGATGAAAGAAATGGTATATGTTTTAAAAGACAAAAATACTCTTACAATAAAAAATAATATTCGCTAAATATTAATTTTCAAAGGGCTAAATTGATATTTTACACACTCTAGCCTTCTTCCCTCACATTTCTCCTAAAATTTGGTAAGAAGAGATTTTTGTAGGTCCCACACCAATTTTATTCTCTCCACCTCCTTTCTCTTCTTTCCTTTTCTTTTCCTTAGAACCAAAGGAAGGCTAAATGTGTAGAGAAAATGTGGGTAGCTAGCTAGGAGAATGGATATTTTGTTATCCGTTTTGCTGAATGGAGTGATTCTTCATGAATGTTTTTTATGTGGTCCGATGATTCTTGGCCACTACTTAATAGTGCACCAATGGAAGCCATAATTCTAGAGGTGTGATAATTATTCATAATTTATTAAAATTGATTCATTAGATCTAATGAATTTAAATTGATATAATTTAATAAATAATGTTAATAATGTATGAATTCAAATATATTCATTATATCCAATAGATGTTACCATTTGAAGATAGATACCCAATTCATCCATTTTTTTTTTAAATGACGGTTTTTCAATTCTATTTAATATTTAAGAAAATTAAATTTAAGCAAATTCATCGATGATTCTCACTTTCACTTTTAATATTTTATTAAATTAATATCAATTATAGAACATGTGTATGTAGTTACTATTAAAAGTTTATTCTTAAGTGCATACCATATATAAGTATGAGAAAATAATGTATATAAAACTCATACATTGTCAGTGCATCATCCATCATTTATATTTAATCATCCTTAACTCTTCAAACAAAGTAATTCAAATAAATAGTGTATGATATAGTGATTATGTATAAATCATTATACTCAGAGTGCATAGATATTACACTCTATAAGTATTTATTAAAAAAATTACACGTAAAACCTTAAATGCCGCATGATGGTAGAATATTGCAAAACTTTTTTTCCGAAGTTCAAAAAATCATTTTTTTTAAATTGATTTTTAAAAGGTGATTGTGAAAAATGTTTTATTGAGAGGATAGTTTTTAAAATAATGATTTTCTTTAATAGTGTTTATAGTTCCATTAAAAAGACCAAATGGATAGAATATTCATTCATCCATATCCATGAAAATGGAGTCATAGATGAATTGAAATTCATCCATTAATTTTAAATTTGAATTAATTGAATAACGTAAAATATAGTTTAAATAAATTTAATTTGTTTAATGAGGGAATCTAAACCCATCAATTTGGCACCCGTACATAATTTTCTCCCTAGGACAATGAAATGCAAAAAGTTGTTATTAGGATTAGAGTTCCTAGTCTTCCCATGCATTGAATATTATAATCAAAGAATTTTATGAAATAAGAGTTCTTCAGTGAGGAGGTTTGTAGAGGTGGACGAAACAACCCTACATATCAATAACAATGATCCTCTTTATTAATGGAGAGGCAAGTACATGTTTTTACATTTATTTTTAATAGCAAAAGTGTAATTTCACTATAATCAAAAGGATAAATGTGTCATTGGAAATTGCATTTCTCTTTGTTTTTTGAAGCATTTGCCTCACCATTAATAGAGAAGATCATAACTCAAGTTACAAAGGAGACATGGATCCTCTCATGGTCTTAATTGAAAGACGAAAATTTGCTCGCATATGTATCGAAGTAGATCTAAGGAAAACTTTGGTGTCTAAATTTGAACCTCATCATAAAATCTATAGGGTGGAATATGAAGGTCTTCACTTGATTTGCTTTAGTTATGGGCGGTTTGGTCATAAGTCTGACGCATGTCCTTTACTAGTTAACTGAGATGGGGACACTATGAAATAACAAATAGAATCGATTGGTGTGAGAAAACGTGCTGATGAAAGTTCTCTGAAGGAAAAAGAAATGTATTTTGGTTCACATATGATATTAAAAAGGAGAAACGATCGAATTAATGCATTTCAAGAAATAAAGGGGACATACAAAAAATATGTTATTGAAGTAAACAATCATGTTAAGAGGGTGACGAATTCCAAGGCTAACGACTCAAGGTTTGAAATACTTCAAGGTGATTTAAATGAGTCATTAAGCCACACATTGAATGAGGAAGGCAAAGATGGATTCAATTCACCAGTTGGGAACCAAAATTACACACCTAATGAGGAATGCGATTCTTGTTTGGGAATGGGGAAACCGGCAACTAAAGGGGAAAAGATTAAAGGAAAGTCATTCATGGAGAATTAATGTAATTTTGAGAAGAATTTTGAAAATTCAATCACTCGAGAGGCCCCTTTAATGGTGATGAATGTTTTAAATGCATACAAGGAGGGAGAGAGTGTACACAACCACTCATCAATGTTGGCAGGTGATCACCATGTTTTAGTTAGTGTTGTGGAAACTAGTATGTGTCGTCTAGTTCAATCAGTAATCTGGTCCTAATACCGGTACAATACAATAGTTATATTAGTCACATAATCATACTAATCAAAATTGGTCGAAACTGGTCATACCGGCCGGTTTTCAATTGAACCGTACCGGTCATATTAGTCGATTTTTATTTAAAATTACTTTTTTATTGAAAATAAAAAAATTATTAGTTTTTTATTAATTTTTCAACATTAATGTTGATATATTATATATAAATATTTGAACCACTATATCACTATACACTGGTTTAATGACTAGTACAATATTAATGGAGGGGAGTCACCATCCAGGAAAGACAACCCATCCGAAAATTTGGCACTGCGTGTCCCATATGCAAATAATTCCTTTTTGAAATTAGATATTGTCCAAGCCTCTCACCTCTCCTCCTCCCACATGAGAATAATGAGGATGACGAAAATAATGAGGATGTCATGGGATTCTCACAGGAGAATTGGAAGGTATCACATGAGGTTGAGGATGACGAAAATAATGAGAATGTCATGGCACTCAGAATTGCTTTGATGATCCAACAAGCATTGATCAGATACAAAGATTATCTCACCATAAAAAAATTCTCATTATCCTCCAATCTCCTTGTGTAATATTATGTACGAGACAATGACAAATATCATAACTAATTGACTCAAAAATGTTATAGGGGAACTATTATATTCTAATCATTGCAGTTTTATTTCGTGAAGGCAAAGTTTAGATAATATTGTAATTGCTCACAAAGTCTTGCATTTTATGCATAATCTCAAACCCTAAGCAAGTCGGGTGGCTATTAAGGTGGACTTGGAGAAGACATATGATTGTTTGAAATGGACTTTTCTTGATGAAACAATTCATATGCATTGTGTCACTTCTTGCAGATATCAAGTTTGTTTTAGTGGTGAAAGATGACCTTCTTTCACGCCACAGAGAGGTCTAAGACAAGGAGATCATCTTTCTCGTTATCTTTTTGTTCTTTGCATGGAGAGATTGACTTATAAAATTATGAATGATATTTTTGGATGATCTCCTTTTGTTTGGTGAGGCTTTGATTTAAAAAAGAATTAATTACACTGACACCCCTGAGTTTTAATGAAATTACATAAACTATCCCTCACTTTTCTACATCTACACAAACCTCCCATAGTCTCTAATGATAAAACTTGGTTAAGTCTAATATCTAATCCTACATCTCTGTGAGTTAGAGTGATTAAATCTAAATATGATTGTGGAGACAAACTTCTACCTACTGTTTGCAAACTCTATGCAGAGTCACATGTCTGGAGAGGAATTAGATCTACTTGGTAGAATTTGAGTAAATGACTCAAGTGGAGAATTGGAGATGGAAATTCAACTCATTTCTGGTAAAATAAATGGCTATTCTCGGAGGTTATTCTTTGTGATGTAGCATTAAAATCTGCATATCCTCTAAAGGATGCTAAAACAATGGCGAAGTATTATGATCATCACAGTTTTGTATGGAGATGTCAAGATTTCATCCACTTACTACAACTCAGTTCTCAGTGAAAATATTGCTTATGCCCCTCCATCATGTACTCTAATCTCAAACTCCATATCATGGTCTCTATCAAGCAATGGTCACTTCTCCTCTAAATTTTCCCGAGTTCTTCCAAGAAAACACAAAAATAAATAATTGTTCAGTTTTGAGGGAATATGGAGGTGTGGTGGCCCATTCGAAATCAATAACTTCTTATGGCGAGCAATCATAATGATTTATGGGTGAATTACCGTAGATGAAAATCAAACTTGAAGAAGATACTACTTGCCCTCTATGTTTGAGTAAGCCATAAAAAGTGTTGTATATGCTTCAGGATTGCAACTATATTAGACCGTTGTGGGAGAATTTCATATCTGGAAACTGTTAGATAGTTTTGTAATTCAGTTAGTTTAGTTGTAATACTTTCTGTTTATAGAAAGTTAGGTAGTTGTTTTATGCTATAAAAGGAAAGTTAGTTTGTGTTAGAATTCAAGTGATTTAATTCATTTCCTCTCTACACCAATAATTGTTCTTTTCTCTCTTCTTCTACATACACTCCATTCTTCTTCTTCATTTTCCTTTCTTCTTCATTTTCCTTTCTTCTTATTTTCTTTCGAACCAAGTGCACACTCATTGCTTGATTATAAGGCTATTCACAACAGTGGTATAAAGAGTTTTGTTCTTTTGTTTTGATTCTTGGATCTGTGGGAGAAAGAACTCACCCCTACATTTTCATGGCAAGCAATAGTGGCTTCACCATGACATTACCTACATTGGATGGCAAAAACTACGAGAGATGACACATTCAAATGACGGTCTTATTTGGCTATCAAGAAGTGCTGGAGATAGTTCAAAATGGGTACCAATCAGTGGGGGAGGATGCAACCGAGGCTCAAAGATCTACCTTCAAGGAATGCAAGAAGAAAGATTGCAAGGCTTTGTTCATGATCCATCAATGTGTGGATGAATCAAACTTTGAAAATATTTCCAGTGCCAAAACAGCAAAAGAGGCTTGGGATAATCTTGAGAAATGTTATACTGGTGTAGAGAAGGTAAAGAATGTTAAGTTCCAAACGTTAAGAAGAGAGTATGAACTCTTGAAAATGAAAGATTGTGACACAATTGCAGATTACTTCACTAAAATTAGATCATTGACAAATCTGATGAAGGGATATGGTGAAGTAATGAGGGATCAATTAGTGGTAGAGAAAGTGTTGAGAACTTTGAACCCCAAGTTTGATCATGTGGTTGTTGCCATAGAAGAATCTAAGGATCTTGAAGTGTTCAAGATTGAAGAATTGCAAAGTTCATTAGAGGCTCATGAACAAAGAATCAAGGAGAGAAACTCAGATAGAAATTCTGATCAAGCATTTCAAGCACAGTCCAGCAGAAGGTCTTTTGGCCAAGGAAACTTCCAAAATAAGTTTAATGGAAAATGGAAGAATGGAAAAGGAAGGAACTAGACAAGAATCTAACTCCTTCTCATCAAACAAAGGAAATGGACAAGATCAAGCGCTAAGGAGAAGTAAGAAGAAGTTTGATAAGAAGAAAGTTCAATGTTTTAACTAGAAGAACTTTCGACACTTTGCATCTGAGTGTTGACTCAAGGCTATTCATAGAAATAGACTAGAAATTGAAGCTAGATTGGCTCAAGGGGAAGAATCTAAGGAAGAACAGATTCTGCTCATGGTCACATCTGAAAAGGAGGTCAAAGATGATTGTTGGTATCTTGACACAAGTTGTTCTAATCACATGTCAGGCCACAAGGATTGGTTTGAGAGACTTGATGAGAATACCAAGAGTATAGTGAAGTTTGCAGACCATAGCTCCATCAATGCTGAAGGAGTTGGAGACATCTCAATCAAGAGGAAAGATGGGAAGAGTGCTAGCATCAAGAATGTCTTGTATGTTACAAAGATGAAAAGCAATATGCTTAGCCTTGGTCAACTACTTGAGAAAGGGTATGAAATGACTATGGCAGACAAGTTATTGAATGTATATGATTGTGACAAGAATTTGAATGTATATGATTGTGATAAGAATCTGATCTTGAGAGTTCCACTATCCAAAAACAGAACTTTCCAGATTGGGATTCAAGTGAATAATCACAAGTGCTTGTTGTCAAAGGCAGCTCATGAGAACTGGATTTGGCACTAGAGGTATGGTCGTTTGAGCTTTAAAAGCCTTGAACTTCTGAGTAGAAAAGGAATTGTAATTGGACTACCATCAATTAGTAGTCCTAGTAAGCTGTGTGATGAGTGTTTGTCTAGCAATCAAACCAGGAACAGTTTTGTGTCACATGCACCAACCAAATCAAGAAAGTCACTTGAATTGATCTACTCAGATGTATGTGGACCCTTTGAAGAAAACTCATTAGGAGACAACAAATACTTTGTGACCTTTACAGATGACTTCACAAGGAAAACTTGGGTTTATCTGATCAAGAGGAAGAGTGAGGTATTCATTGTCTTTATCAACTTCAAAGCACAAGTAGAAAGACAGAGTGGACATAAATTGATGACTCTAAGAACTGATGGAGGAGGAGAATACATGTCAAGTGAATTGAGAGAGTTATGTGCCAAAGAAGGACTGGTTCATGAAGTAATTGCTCCCTATACCCCACAGCACAATGGTACTGCAGAAAGGAAGAACATAACCATTCTTAACATAGCATGCTTAGAACAAAGTCTATGCCAAAAAGATTTTAGGGTGAAGCTGTTTCAACAGCAGATTATATCATGAATAGTAGTCCTACTAGAAGGCTTGGTGATTCTCCTCCTGAAGAAGCTTGGTCAGGTTCAAAATCAAGGGTGGATCACTTCAGAGTGGTTGGCTCGATTTGTTATGTTCATGTTCCTGAAGTTCAAAGGAATAAGTTGGATGACAAAAGCAAGAAGGTTGTATTGTTTGGATACCACCCTACATGAGCATATAGGGTCTATGATCCACTAAGTTAAAAGATAATGTTGAGTAGAGATGTGAAAGTTGATGAAACACAAGGCTGGAATTGGAGTGGAACAAGCACTGACCCAGAAAAACACACAATGATGCAGTTTGATGAAGGGTTAGTAGAAGGAGAACCATTGCTTGTTGATCAACCATCTGCTATAGAAAATCAGAATCAAATAAGACCACAAAGAACTAGACATGCACCATCAAGGTTGAGTGACTATGAAGTCTTTCCCGACTCAGAGATCACTGCTAAAGGGGAACTAGTTCACATGGCTCTTTTAGCTGAAATGGAACCAATAAACTTTGAAGATGTAGTCAAGCAGGGTCACTGGCTTGATGTTATGCAGGAAGAACTTATGTCAATTGAGAAGAACAGGACTTGGGAGCTCACTTAGTTACCAAGAGGAAAAAAGGCTATTGA
Organism: Lupinus angustifolius; assembly: GCF_001865875.1. Taxonomy (NCBI): domain Eukaryota; kingdom Viridiplantae; phylum Streptophyta; class Magnoliopsida; order Fabales; family Fabaceae; genus Lupinus; species Lupinus angustifolius. Next base: position 15,453,580 of record NC_032021.1, read on the forward strand.
TGTAAGATGGGTTTATAAAGTAAAGATAAATCCAAAGGGTGAAGTGACCAAGTACAAGGCTAGGCTTATAGCAAAGGGATTCCATCAAAGACAGGGCCTAGACTATGATGAAGTCTTTGCCCTTGTTGCAAGAATGGAAACCATAAGATTGGTGGTGTCATTGGTAAGCTATAAGGGCTGGTGTATTCAACAAATGGATGTCAAGTCAGCATTCTTGAATGGTTCATTAGAAGAAGAAGTGTATGTTACTCAGCCACCTGGGTTTGAGGTAGGAGGGAATGAAAGCTTGGTGTACAAGTTGCTTAAGGGCCTGAAACAAGAGAATTGATGGTTTTTTGTTGAAGCTTGGTTTCTCATAATGCACAGCTGAATATGGTGTATACATAAGAGATGTAGAACTGAATCAATTACTAATAGTTTGTCTATATGTAGATGATCTATTGGTATCAGACAACAATGTTGATGAAATCAACTCATTCAAGCAAGACATGAAGAATGAGTTTGACATGAGTGATCTAGGAAACTTGTCCTAATTCCCAGGGATAGAGTTTAATAGAATCAAGGAGGGAATTATCATACACCAGAAGAAGTATATTGCTGATGTCTTGAAAAGATTCAACATGGAAGGATGCAATTTTGCCTCAACACCCGTTGAAGCAGGAAGTTCAATTACTGAAGATGAATCAGTTGCAGACAAAATTATCTACAGACAAATAATTGGATGTTTGAGGTATATATACAACACTAGACCTGACATTGCATATAGTGTAGGGCTGGTTAGCAGGTTTATGGAAGCAGCAAAAAGATCTCGTCTTCTAGCAGCAAAAAGATTGCTCAGATATGTCAAAGGAACCATGGATTTTGGCCTGCTATTACCAAATAAATTCAGCAGCTTCAATCATGATATGGTTGATTTCAGTGATGTTGATTGGTGTGGTGATAAGCTTGATAGGAAAAGCATAACAGGGTATTTGTTTATGCTTGGTAATGCTCCAATTTCATGGTGTTCAAAGAAGCAAGATGTAGTTGCTTTGTCCTCTTGTGAAGCATAGTACATAGCAGCATGTATGGCAGCTTGTCAAAGCCTTTGGTTAGATACTTTGTTGGCAGAATTAAAGATGAAGAAAGAAGAGGACAACTCATTGCTAATGGTTGATAACAAGTCAACTATACATCTTGCCAAGAATCCAGTGTCACATGGTAGAAGCAAGCACATTGAGACTAGATTTCATTTTCCAAGGGACCAAGTAAGCAAGGGAAGATTGAAGATAGTTTTCTGCAAAAGTGAAGAATAACTTGCTGATATTTTTACCAAACCATTGAAGAATGAGAGGTTTGAAAAATTGAGGTCGAAGATAGGAATTCTAAAGCTGAATGGAAACTGAATTAAGGAGGAGCGTTAGATAGTTTTGTAATTCAATTAGTTTAGTTGCAATACTTTCTGTTTATAGAAAGTTAGGTAGTTGCTTTATGCTATAAAAGGAAAGTTAGTTTGTGTTAGAATTCAAGTGATTCAATTCATTTCCTCTCTACACCAATAATTGTTCTTTTCTCTCTTCTTCTGCATACACTCTATTCTTCTTCTTCATTTTCCTTTCTTGTTCTTTTCTTTCTAACCAAGTGCACACTCATTGCTTGATTATAAGGCTATTCACAACAGAAACATACACCATCATTTTTTGTAGATAATTTACAAGATTGGATAAGTAATAATCTAAGATGATCAAACTTGTGGAATACGCAAAATATTCAGCCTCAACTTTGGCATTCTTCTTTGGTTGATCTGGAAAATGAGAAACAATACGATATTCAAGGGTGACAACTTCAACATGTAAGGCACTCTCTATCATGCATGTAGGTTGGAAATGAATTTTGAAAATGATACAAACTTGAAGTTTCTTCTAACTTCCCTTATTAGTCTAGTGTACAAATAGATTTTGGTTGGATGAGATTTACCTCCTCCAGGTTGGCACAAACGCAATGTTGATGGCTTGGTTATGTGGACATCTAATATGGCAGGGTGTGGTTGAGTGTGTAGAGATTATATAGATAGTTGGTTGTTTGACTTCTGCAAAAACTTGGGAACATCTAGTGATTTATGGAGAACTATGGGGTATTTACTCCATGTTAACTCTAGCTTGGAGCAAAGTTTTGTGGAAAATAATCCTCAAAAGTGATTCACAAATTGTAATCAAGTTGATTAATAATGATTGTGATCAGCACTATCCTTATGCTTCTTTGGTGGATATTATTAAAACCTAGTTAGGGAGAGACTAGACAATCCGTTGTGTTCACATTCATATGGAGGGAAACTAAGTGACGGATTTTGTAACACCCCAACCTTGACATGCGACCCCTCAGGTTCATGAATTTACTGAGCGTGCCACTCTCAAGCTGAAATATCCCCTACAGTATTTTATTTCCCTAAACGGAGTCTCCCGCAACACGAACTCAAGACCTCAGGGACTTATGGCCATAAATTTCATTAAGTCGCTATCACTAAGTTGTAGCTAGAGGTGGCAAAATTATCCACAATCCACATTTAAACTACTCTCTTTTCTCATAAAAACAAAAAAAAATTCTCATAAAGCAACAAACCCAACGTAAAGCAACATGTAGACCTAACTTTGCTATCAAACCCAACGTGCAAAATATAAACTACTCTCTTTCTAACAAAATGATTCATCAACAATATTATCATTTTGATCAAAGCATTCTTCCAAAAAGTTTCAATAAGGATTGATATAACATTTTGTGTCGTGATTGAGCAAAAGAAAAAATGCATGATTATACAATACAATATCTCCAACACTATTATCTTTCAAAGCTTTCTCAGGTAAATTTAAATACTGAGATTTTTTTAAAAGTGTTTTTTATAAAAATCACTTTAAAAAATGCTTTATAAATAATGATTTTTAAAATGATTTTTTTCTCTTCAAATAATGTTTTATTAAAAATGTCTCAGTTCAAATTAAAAAAATAAATGAATTGGATATCCAATCCATTAAAATAGATACATGGATGTAATGGATGGATTGGAATCCACTAGATATGGATGGATTGGAATCCACTAGATATGAATGAATTGGATAATATAGAAATGTAATTTTATAGATGTATATAGATTGATGGATGGTTTTCCATCCATTCATTAGGATGCAAATTCATATTCATCTGATTGTTACCCTTAGTTATTGCTTAGTAGTAACGACTCAATGAAATTATGATGATAAGTCTCTGAGGTCATGCATTCAAGTCGTAGAAATATTGCATTAGATATTTAAACTTGAGGGTGACATACTCAATAAATTCATGGACTCGAAGGTCGCATGTCAAGACTGAAATGTTACGAATTTTATGACTAACATGTCAGCATAATTTAGGTGTAGGTACTCGTTTGTTAGACCAACCACCAACAAGGTATAGGGATCTACTTTTTGTTTGATTTCACTTGAATGTATTTTCCAAGATTTAGCATAACCTAGTATTTTTAGGGTCTTAACCTCTCCATTACCAAAACAAATGTGTGAAGAAGTTACACAAGCCGAATAAGAATATAATAAACCGGGAATGAACCCAGTAATGCTAGAACAAGGGTGAGATATGTCACAACCTATGGTCACAATATTTACTATCAATCCAGAATCAGCTTCAACAATCAGAGTTATAACCTTTATCAAACACTAATTTTATCCAATAACCCAAAGCTTTACCACTAATAAAGCAAGATCTTAGATTAACAAAAAAAAAAAACCTCCACACGGATCCTTTATTCAGGTGATTAATGATTGAGTCATCCACAATTATTTTCCATGTGCCAATTTGAGGGCTCCACCAAGACAAGGATTTCCTGAAAGGGATTGGACAACCTCAAGAGCTGCCTAAAAATCCATGGATTCCTATTTGCCCATTTACTTTGCACAACAATTCTAAACATGAGGGACTGATCACTGTTTTAAATTATGGCTATGGTCGAGTTTGCAGTCACAATTGCAATTACCTGATAGTGGTTATTGTGACTAAAAATATTTTTGAATGCGATGCGGTCTGACGCAGTTATATTGCTACTCATATTAATGTGATTCAGAATCATACTTTAATTATGGTGTGATACAATTCAATGATCACTGCAATATTGCTGCCGTGTCATTGGGGCTAATTGTTGCCAAGATTCACATCAGATGAAAAATGTTCATTGGAATCCATTCTTTAGGATCTAAACTGATGAAGATGCTCCATTTGGAAGATGGGATTAGGCTTTTAACCAAAGCTGAATACTCCGATTCCAGTTGTAGTCACGGAGGGCATGAATCACACTCTCATAAGCAGAGTTACAAACAAGGCCTAATCTAAAGAAGCATTTTCCTTTTATGCCTCAATTGATTGATTAGAAGAGACCCATTTACTATTTGTTATTGAGAATATCTCAACCTCTGAGGCATTTTTAATTTCCAGATTGATCTAAAAAGCTTTCAACTTGTGCCAATATCATGGTGTTGTGAAATTTGATAAGTTTCCATGACACAATCTCCACATGGTTGTTATTTAGGAAAGGTGGATACAAGGTTTTAAATACTAATTTCAGTAATGGTTTAGAAAACATCAAAAACCTTAAAATTTTGTACAATTATAAACATTTGCGAATTATGTAGTCACAATACAATTTCGACACAAGTAACATTTATAGTTGTTGCAGACTCAGAATTAAAACCTTGGATGAATAGGGTGAATTAAATATCTCTCAACAACCAAATTGCAATCTGAACCAAACTTGTACTTAGTTCTCAAGACATCTACCCAAAAAGCATATCTTCGATTTATCTAACACTAAGAAAGCTTCATTCTATAAGAGGTATTGGGGTCTCTTTCTTGTTCTGGTCAATTGATCCCCATATAAATATTTTTTGTCAATATTGTCAGATACTCATAGGAAGGAGTTGAGTCAATATTAAAGTTTCGCAATAAACACAAGAATGTGTTAAACTATGTTTCTTAACTATTTTCGAAAAACTCGTTTAAAAATATTTTTCTTAAATGATAAAGCAAACACCAAATATTATAACGATTAAGAAGGGATAAAATCATTTGCAATTAATATATAAAGAATTGTTAAAATATTTTGCCTAAATTAACTTCATATCCAAAATCTTACAGTTAATAATAACAAGATAGTGATAAAGAGTTATGGGATAGCACAATAACACTCATTTATACTACTTCACTTTACTTGAGTTTTGTCTAGCACCCCTAGCATCAACAGAAGTATTACCTATTTCAACAACGACTGAAAGATAATCCATTATTATTTTGAATGGTACAAGTATTTTAACTTCTTCAGATCTATGATTATTCTTTACTCTCAATCCTCTCTAGGCTAGTACACAAATATTCTTTTTTACAAAGTCTCTTCAAGAAAATCAATAGAACAAAATAGATTGTTGGAGTTTCATTTGGTTATACTCAGACATTAAATATTACAATACCAATATCAAATGATAGAGCTAGATACATTAGAGCTTGTTAAACTCTAAGTAATTCTCGATTCTAAGAGATTTTGCTTAATATTTTCTTTTAGGTAATCTCTCTTTCTTTCAATTTGCACTTTATAGGAGTCCTATACAAATATATATAAAGCAAAAATGTGCGTTTACAACAACTTTTTATGATGTATATTTTCAATATTAGTCGTAGTATTGCTTGTAGTAGAAAACTTTGATGTTTATAGAGATTAAACTTCAATCTTGTTTGCTTTCGATGATCTTTTTCAAACAATATTCTTCGGATGATCTCCTAGATCGATTTTATCCTTTCTAAGTAGTTTCATGTCCCATGAGATATAAAATTAATGTGTTGGTTTATTTTTTTTATAAAAAGTGGACCATAATGAAAAGAACTCCCACATTGAGTATAGAAAACACTTGAATAGTGTTTATAAATAAGTGTTGTGATTCTTGGGATGTGGCCAAACAGGAACTATGGTTTTGTGGTGGGATGGTCGCTCACCATATGACCACAAGTGCACACCACTATCGTTGGCCGATTCAATATGACTCAACTCGACTCGGTACGACATGGTTCATTTTCGGGGTGAGTCTTATATATGTTTTTTTAAAGAAACTACCTACTTTTTAGAAATAGATCACGCCAACATGTTCTCACATGTCATCAAGCGTTTGACACACGTTTTGAAGGTTGGGCACACACAATACACAAGTTTTGATGTTGGGCACATGCTAGTGCACGATCCACTCGCGCTTCATGTGGTAGTTGATTTTTGTATCAGATGTGCTTTGGTTCATTGTCCTTCTTACTATATGGGTTGTCAGACCCTATAAATAGAGCCTTCGAGCTCTTGGCAAAATGCATTAGATAGGACACATTTCCTCAACTTCTTCTTTCTCTCTATTTATCTCTATCGAAGCACTTAAGACCATCTTTTCCCTTTTTCTTTTCGTAGTACTTTAGAGTGGCAATAACCACAATTGTGGGTATAATTCTAGAATGGTTTCCACAATGCATTGGTGTTGATACAATGATCTGAGTTGTTTTATCATGAGGATATTATGGTTGATAGTCAGTTACATAATTTTTTACAATACCACAAAACGCCTTAAAAAGAGCAACCTAGGGCACGACTAAGCCAATTATTCTTTGGTGTCATAACTATTTTTCTATCAATTTAAAGACGTTTTCACTTTACAATGACTACCAAAGAGAATATCGATTTTGGTTCTCTCAGCTTTGACATCAACAAACCTTTTTGGTTTGAATGATATCATTTCAAATGTTGGCATCATAAAATGATGTTTTTTCTTACTATGAGAAAAGTAGTCAACATTCTAAATTTTGATATCCTTATGATGCCTTAGGATGTTTAAAATAAATAAATGATAAAATGACTATAGAATTAGTCCGCTCACTAGAACATGATTTTTATATAAAAATTCCATTTTGAATGATCTGTGTAATGATCTTTATGATTATTATAGTACCTATGAAACAACCAACGAGGTGTGGGATGTAATTAAGAAAAAATGTTATTAGGGAAGTTGTTACTAAAAAATATGATGTGAGTCACTGCCTTAAATATCATATGACTCATGATAAAAATATGCTTATTAGACAAACTTTCTAATGGATGTCACATCAAATTATTTATACTTTAAGCATTTTGTCCATCGTCTATTTTACATGGTGTTTTTGGAATAATGAAAAGTAACACATGGAGAATAAATTGCATTTATCAACTTTTAAGAGAACGTTGGAATCTTTTCGATGGAGAAAAACAATTTTAGTACAAGTAAATTAAGACAATTGAGTTGTCCGTTTTCAAAAGAATTTTTAGATGATTACCTCGTCCTACCAAAACTTAAAAGATATTTCAGAAAAAACTTTTTAGTAATACAATACTGAAACTCCTCATAATAGAAAGAAGTTATATAAGCTTAAATAAAGGAGTTAAAAGATAGAATATTGAAACAAATATTTATAATGTTTCACCCAAAATCGTATGTTGCATCCGGTTTCTTGATTTTATCAAGAGTCCACTGTAATTAAAAACAGATTACACAAACAAATATTTTTTGCATACTTAGACACTCCATGCTCAATAACTCGAGTATCATTTGTGCACATAGCCTCTTCAAGGCTCATCACTTGCATTTGAAGATGTTTTACAATCTTTGTAAGTATATTAATCACACTCAAAGGATGAAATAAATATGAAAAACAAAGAATGCAAATTTAATATCAAATGATTAAATATAAATGTTTAGTTTATCCTAGTGCTTTTTAATAATAGAATGTTCATAGTAAATGATAGCTTTTATTTTTTCCCAGATTGTTCACGTAGTCTTAGATGTTATGTTGTATCTATTCTTCAATATTGAAATTATTTATAGATGATATATTTAATATAGTGATTACTATAATCGTTGAAGTTCTACTGGAGCTTGTTCTTGAAATTAATATCCATTGAAACTTGTCTTAAATTTAGCTAGATTTTATCTTCTACTTCTACAATGTTGTTAATGTTTCATAATCATTTTGAAATGAGTATTTAATTATTCATGATTGTTGATGATTTTTTATGGAAGAGAGAAAGTGTGACAGTCTCAAAAAGTAATGATCTATTGTCTTTTGTGTGCCATTAATATAGTAATTACTTTCAAAAGAAGATGACCAAATGAACTTTGATATCATGGACTATTTATTATGAAATTTTAGATTCTTACATTAAATCTGTATCTTCTTAAATAAGTATTATTGTTTAAGGATTTTGAACAAAGACGGGTCTAAAACTGAGATGAGTCTTGAAAATAGACAGGTCTCGAACATAGGCAAGTCTTAAACATAGACATATTATTTTTGGACATTTCTCAAAAAGAGCTTTTATTATAAATATTTCGGTGGTTTAAATATATTGTAATATTTAAAAAGGTTTTTCCATATTAATATTTTGTTATTTTTCTAATTTTGCTATATTTTATTTATCAGTTTGTGACTTCCAAAAATGCATATGTTGGACCACAAAGCGGAAGATAGAAATTGATTTTGAATTTTGTAATAGTTATTATCCTAGAGCATACAATTATTTCTCTGACTAATAACGAATTATTTGCACTGTGTGGGAGACATCTAATTTTGCATGCCATGATTGACAATTGATAAATTATCGATTACTTTCTAAAACTTATTAATTACTTTAAGTTTTTATTCTTCAACTCTAATAAGTAATAATCTTCAATTAATTTACCAAAAAAATCTTTCGGGTATTCACTTGTGGCATAGGCGTCCTAAACCTCACGCTGCTGAAATTTAAGGATGCATTTGTGAATTAAGTTTTTGAGGGAAAAGAAGAAAATAGAAAATTTCAAAGTTATTTATCTGATAACTTTTTCTCTTTAAATCATCACATGTATTTTCAATTGGTAATATTTCAGTTTGATTAAGATTATTATGGGGACAAAACTCTATTTACATGCATAAAATATATGTATTTCCATCAATTCGAACTCTTAGTGGATGTTAGGTATATCTTATATTTTTTATATTTTGCTTATTTTTTTTGAAAAATAAGTTTAACATTAAACTGTCAGTACATTTTTTAATATGAAATTTTGTAGAGGTAAATCATCTATGCAATTAACTAAGTGTGTGTTTGATATAGATTATGTTTTTAGTTTCAGTTTATAAAGTGTGAGATTATAAATTATGAGATTATAATCTATTAAAATTATAATTTATTTATGTTTGGGTACCTTAGCTGAAAACTAGGGGTGTAAGCGGTTCCGCTTTAAACCGCGAAACTGATAGAACCAAACCGAACCAAACCGCAAAATGTGGATCGGTTTAGTTTCACAGTTCAGTTTGGTTATTTTTTTAAGGAACCGTTTATGTTCGGTTCGGTTTATGGTTTTAGAAATTTAGGAACCGTTGGGACCGAACCGAACCGTATATTAAAGAAACGTATACAAGGGATTAGGGAATAATGTGTTATAATTGTTTAAATTCTTCAACCAATTTTCTAGCTTAAATTATCAATTTTTGTGTGAATTGTGGTGTTATATATATTACGAAATTATTATTAAGTTTGTATTATATATGTTATTAGTTACTAAATTGTTTCCTAGTGTCTTATGATTTGGAACATATTTACAATTTTTGTGATATTAAGTTTGAAACTAACATATATCATATATTGTTACATGTGTTAATAATTATGAAATGTAAGGTTATAAATGTAACTATTATATATTTTACTAATTCATATATATCTACCTAATCATGAATTTTATTGTTATATATGATTCATAGTTTTTTTAATAGTAGTATTAATGTTTATCCTTTTATGGATAAACAATATCTCTTGTAATAAATTTTGAATTTTCAGTTCATTGAAGATTTTTTATAAAAAATTAAATGGAAAAACCGTGGAACCGAACCATTCAAGAGCGGTTCAGTTCTAATAGTTAAATCTGTGGTTAATTGAGCAGAACCGGACCCTATGTTTTTGATCAGTTTGGTCATTAAAATGCACCAAAAACTGAACTGAACCGAATTTTTACACCCCTACTGAAAACTGAATATAAACTAATGTGTTTTGTATGAGTAATATATAAAGATTATTTTTTACATAGTAAATTACAAAGAAGAGTATGAGTTATTTGTTTATGGTATGATTATTTTCGTTGTTTTTTACACTATTTTTTAAATATACATTTTTTAATATTTTTCATCATATATATTTTTAATATTACATACAAAGACTAAAAAAATATTAAAATAAAATACAATATCAAAATCAATATCAATATTAAAAAACAATAGGACACACAAATAAATAGAAGTTGCTAAAATTGAATTATGCAATTTACAAAATAAATAATACACAAAAGGAGAGTTATGGTGGTGATCGTGTCAAGAGTTATGAAGTTTGGTGGAAGAATAAAAAGGAGGAGATATATAAAGTTTATGAAGAGGTAAAATGAGAATGGAAAAAATTAAAAAAATAAGCTAACAAAAAATAAATTAACCCATGATTTTGGAGCTTTTACTTTTAACTTATTTTTTCCAAAAAAACTGAGTTTATAATTTCATTTGATTGTGAAACATACATAACCTAAAAAATATAAGCTATACCAAACATGCACTAAGTATATCATCTTTTAGATTTCATCATATATTGCACTTCAGATTTGATCCTTCTTTTATATTAGATTTTATGACTTTTTTTGTATTACCAAAGATAATATTTCATCATATGAATCAGGAATTAATTCTTTTTGAAGTACGTAACTGTTCTTCTTAATACATATGGCTCTGTAAATGATTATTTATTAATAATTTTCGGAGATTTTGGTTTAGTTGTACCCACGTCATAAGTTCACTGACTTCCCTCACTTGCCTTGTATCCAAGAACAAATCTGGCATAACCAAAGCATTTAAGAACATCTTCATCAACTATGCTCATATCTTACATTTAACAACTTCATTACCACCTAACCTAGTCTCATAAAGAATTGAGGTCCCAACACTAATAAAAACAAGATATTAATTAAAAAATTTAAATATTTATTATTTTTTTATTTTTGTTTTATTGTGATTAGTAGAGGATAGAATAGGAGACATGATTTAACACATCAAATCCTTATTCTGGTCCACAACCACTCCAACACTGTCTGCATTCCCTACTATATAACACCATAACTTGCATTCCAAATATTACCAAAACACATACTTCAAACAAAAATGTCTATGGGATCATTGAGCAAAATACTTTGTTCCCTGCTTGCATTTGCAATGACAATGAGTATAGCAGCAAATGCAATTGACCCAATTGCAGCCACAGGGAAAGAACCCATCATTGAGTTATACATGCATGACATTGTTGGAGGCACTAACCCAACAGCACGCCCTGTAACTGGCTTGCTAGGCAACATATACAGTGGTCAAGTCCCTTTTGCAACACCAGTAGGATTCAATACCCCCCAAGGCGCGATTCCGATTCCGAATGCCAATGGTGCCATGCCATCTGTCAATGGAGTTACAGGTATCCCACTAGGCACTGGCTTGGCTGGTACTACCTTTGCAGGAAACAACAACCAAAACAATGGACAATTACAGTTAGGCCCTGATGGATTGGGACTCGGTTTCGGGACGATTACAGTGATTGATGATGTACTGACTGCTCAACCTGAGTTAGGGTCACAAATAGTTGGGAAAGCACAAGGAGTGTATGTTGCAAGTTCAGCAGATGGGAGTAGACAAATGATGGTTTTTACAGCATTGTTTGAAGGAGGGGAATATGGTGATAGTTTGAATTTTTATGGATTGTATAAGATTGGAAGTACAATGTCACATTTATCTGTGATTGGAGGCACTGGAAAGTTCAAGAATGCAAAAGGGTTTGCAGAATTGAGAGGTCTTATACCACCAGGACAGATTGCCACTGATGGTGCAGAGACATTGTTGAGGATCACTGTCCATTTTAGCTACTAAGACTGTGTTGTGAAAATGTAAAAGCAATTTGTTACTAAAACTCTAAAACTATGGGTTGCTCTTGTATTTTGTCAGTTTCATTTTTAAATGTATTTGAAATCTTAGTTGTAATTCCAAGAGATCATATTGTGATTTGTTTTATTGTTTTAAATTTGGTAAGCTACGGCATTTGGAGTTTAGGTGATATTATACAGTTTCTTCAGTGAAATTGAAACAATCTTAATAGGGTCTTTCTTTTTTTGTATAAGTAGAGGTATTCCCTAACTCTATCATAAGGAAATAATCATTTTTGGGGTCTGCGGTTACCCCTTCCATAATTGTTACTTCCAAAAGTTGAACATTAAATTTTTTGACCTATCTAATAATTCAGTTAGACATTACATCATTAGACCAATGCATTGTTGATTAAGAGAGATTTTGAATGCAAACATAATATCTAAAGGCATAAATAAATAAACAAATAAGCAAATTGATCATAAGCTATCATGAGTGCTGAAAACATTAGCCATATGTGCACATAAGCCAGAAAGGTAAAGAGCATGATGAAAGATAATCAGTAAAAACATAAAAGGCAAAACCCAGACAAAGAAAGAGAAAAAGCTGATTGCATAGGAAGCATGACATGTAAGAAAATATAATTCAATAATCCAAATATATATATATGGTTAACATTGCATTAGGAGTTCATAAACAACTTCTGCAAAACCAAAATCTATTAATTAATCTGGGGATGATAGGTTTACCCAGCCTAATCCCATAAGTGAAGAGACAACCTCTTTGTCAACTGCAACTATTGCGCCACTTTTATTAGCCAAAATCTTTGCAGCTTCAACTGCATCCATTGATTCATGAATGCTGTCTACACCCTTGACAATAAATGTTAAGTTTCCATCATTTACTAGAATTCTGATTTTTACTGCAATGGCATCATAGAAAGAACAATATTACAATCGCCAAGTAAGAGAATCCTTTATAATCTACAGCATTATGATAAAATAAAAATATTGGAACACTGAAACAATATTGTTCTTCTCAATGATTTTAACAGCCAAACAATTACAAGACCTGTTAAAAAGTTTGGGGTAAAATAATTCTAAAATTTATGGATCATTCGATCTTATTTAAATGTCAATATTTAAGGATAATTGTATATGATTTTTTTTAAGTAATCATGTCTCAGTCCATTTTTAATTCTAACTACAATTGTATGATCTAAATTGAGTTTCACTTTTATATGTCTATATGTATGTCAGATTATTCATTTCTTTGCGAGTATTATGTAAGGGAAAATTGTATTTTACACCCATTTTTGCCTAGGTGCATATTTAAACATTACTGTTTCTAAATGTATAAATAACCTATGCCCTGGGTTTTACAATTTGTACTAAATATACCTTCCAACAATAAATCCGTTAAGTTTTAAACAAGTTTATCATTCATTGCATGTGTTTTACAAAACTACAACAGCCAAGTTTTAATTAAGTACATTAGGTGAAATTGGATGTGTTTGATACTATAAATGTCCAGTTCTAAGCTCGGATAAAAATAATTATGTTAAACAATCAACATTAATATAAAACATTATCAAATCTATATGATAAATAGATACTCTAGAAGTGTACATCACATTGAACTTAATTAGACAAAACGGTTTCATAATTGCCTCAAATACAAGCCTCTCTAAAATGAAATGATACTTGAGGTATAGAATATGGTTTAATATCTGTCAGTGAAACTTAGCACTAGAAAATGGTCATTTAATGAATAGTGTGCAGAATAGTACTCTCATCCATTCATCCAAGCAGGTAGGGGTGAGCGTCAGACGGGTTGAGACGGGTTGGGACGGGTTAAATATGTCTTTCATTCGTCCATAAATATTGATCAGATCAAGATTTGAACCCGAACTTAATTAGGATGGAATGCGTGAGGGACAGGTCCAAAATAAGACGGGTTCGGGTTGAAAAAAGAAAAAATGACAAACGTAGATTTTTTCTCAAATCTTGAAGCATGTATAATCAAAATTATCACAATCTGTATATAATCTCAACTAAAATATGCATCTCACATACATTAGTATATAAACTATAAACTGTAAATTTTATCTTTCAAACTAAAAACTATCACAATCACGTGACTGAAAATTATAGAAGATATTGAAAATTTTAAAACAATTTAAACTGTCAAGTGTCAATATAAGCTGAAGTGTTATTATAAATGATAAAAAACACATGAGAACAAAAATGACAACATGTCAATACTTGAAAGTTCACACAAAAATGAATACCACAACTACCTATTAACTGAAAAATGAAACTTAAATTGGAGTTCACACAGTACACAAAAACTAAAATTTAACTGATTTTCTATCGATCAACATGTCAGTACTTATTTAACTATTCTTTATATATAACTATAGGGACAGGTTGAGTGATCCGGACATAGACCCAAATCTGTCCTTTTTCGACGATGGGTCTGTCCTTTTTAATCTGGCCCGTCCCTTTTTATTTATTTGGACGGGTCAGACCCATCTATAAGTCATGGGTTGAGACGAGTCTACATGTCGGGCCGGGTGTTACTCACCCCTATAAACATGTATGAACCTTGCAAAATCAAAATAACATAATGAGTTCCCTAACAATCATCTCTGACCGTGCAGAAACTAATAACTTTGATTTTAAATAGCAACAAAAATAATATGTAAGATACAGAGCCATCCATGCAACCATAACAGACATGAATTCTTTTACTGCAACTAATAAAAAATACAGGATCTAAACCAACCTTGATTTCCTGACAAACCAAGAATGATCAGAACAAGCTTGCATTTCTAACAAAGCTAGAAGTGTTTTTACTAGACAACATCTTCAGGGTACATTTATCTCAAGAAAAAAGAATCACACAAGTTTCTCATTATTACTTTTTGGTACATACACAAATTCCTCATTACTTTTTGGTACATAAACAAGTTTCTCATTATTACCTTTTGGTACATACACAAATTCCTCATTACTTTTTGGTACATACACAAGTTTCTCATTATACTTCCAATCTCTACTCCCTAATCACAGCTTCTTATTCTCTATGAATGTCAGAAATTTGCCTCTGATATCTACTCAATGAAATCTTCAACTAAGTTGAACTGTTGAACTATGAAGTTTCCCCAGTTCTCTGCACATTTGTTCTTTATTTCGAAATGCATCCTTCCTTGTATCTCCATCAGTAATATTCTATCAAATTTAATATGGAGTCGGGCTATGCAGCAATAGATCAGAAAACTCCGAACAAGGTGGCAACAGCAAATATTAGAAATAGCCCTCCACCCAAGTAGCCAACCTGAGGGAAGATAAAACAAAGCGATATACATTAGATATTAAATTAAAAATTTGAATCCTCGATGTGAAATCCGGTGTTACAACTATACCAGTTTTTCAGAAATGTAGTTAGCAAGGAGAGCTCCTCCAACAATGGCAATACATGTTGCAAGAAAGTGTCCAGCAATGGCTCCACTTGCCACACCCCAAGGAGACTGTATGAATAAGATATTGATTAGATTAATATATCATTTATTGAGTACATGATATTATGAGTAGTCTCAGAATTTAAAAGTGTACCTGAGCAGCCCCGAGTGCAATTGTCGCAAGCATTGACCGATCTCCCCATTCCTACACAATTCCAGTTACAAAATTAAAGTTCATGCCAGAGGATATAAACCAATATAAATTATTGATTCTGTATATGAGGTTTTGATTAATCACTACCAACAACTTGAGTTTTAAAAAACAGATCAACAGTGGAACTAGTAAATTGAAGGCACCTACATTTATTGAGATCGGTGGGGACATATTGAGCAAATGCAACACATTGTAGTAAGAGTGAAGCAATGCATTAAAAATATTTTCTTGTTTACTTAATGATGGTTTTACAATCAGATATTATTAGAATATAGGTTAGCCTTGCCTTTAATCAATCAAAGCTGTTAAGCCTTGATGATGTGGCCTATATTTTCTGAGTCCTCAGTTTCTATAAATAGAAATGAGGAGCTCTTATTGTGTAAGAAAAACAGAATAATAAAGTTCTAAGCTAACTGAATAAAAGTTAGTTACTCTTCTCTCTCTATTTTCTGTAACTGCCTTTCTTCTTCCATTTCTTTGATATCTTTACATGGTATCATCTCCAATGGCCACCGCCATGAATGATCCTCCTGTGGAAGCTTCTTATCCACCTCTTCCTTCAGATTCTGCTGCGCCAATACGTGTTCATTCGTCATTCTTCTCTCTGCAAGTTCCAACTGCAAAATTAACTGAACAGAACTACCTCACGTGGAGTCAGTTCATGCTCGCAATGCTCAAATCAAACCGTGCCTTAAGATTTGTTCAATCTACTGAGATTCCCCCGCGTTTTGTTACTAGTTTGGAACGGGAATTAGGTCATGTGA
This sequence comes from Lupinus angustifolius, assembly GCF_001865875.1. Classification (NCBI taxonomy): domain Eukaryota; kingdom Viridiplantae; phylum Streptophyta; class Magnoliopsida; order Fabales; family Fabaceae; genus Lupinus; species Lupinus angustifolius. The sequence goes on from NC_032021.1 coordinate 15,470,015, forward strand.
ATCCTTCATTCACAGCTTGGGAAGAACAAGATCAAGCTGTATTCTCATGGATTCTTAATTCAATTTCTGAAACTCTACACCCTAGGGTTGTAGGTTGTGTTTATTCTTGGCAGTTATGGAATGAGTTACTTGCGTTCTGTAACTCTCACACTAAGGCTAGGAGTCGTCAATTGAGATCTCAACTCAGATCCCTTACTCAAGGATCATCGAATATTTCTGATTTTTTCTCCAAAGTAAAAACCCTAACTGATTCGTTAATCTCAATTGGTAATCCAATTTCGTTGGAAGAGCATGCTGATTGTATACTCGATGGTTTGAATGAAGATTTCTATCATGTTATCACTTCAATTGAGAGTCAAGTTCATCCTCCTTCAATTCACGACTTGGAGCAGTTTCTTCTCACGTTTGAATCAAGAATGCTCAAGAACAAAAATAAGTCTGTTTCAGATGCTCTGTCAGCTAATGTTGCTGCTCATTCTCCTCCTCCTCAATCACCAAATTCTGTTACTATGCCTCTTCCTATGCCTAACATACAAACAGGTGGTTATTCTACACCTCATAAGTCTTCTTCACGATCATTTCAGACTGCTTATGGAGGCTTCTTTCCTAATCCTCATACTGGTTTCTATCCTCATTCTCGTGGTGGACGAGGAGGAAGACGTGGTGGACGTAACTCTAAGTTTGGAAGGATTTCACCACGCTCTGGCAGTTATTTTTGTGACTATTGCAGAAGACCAGGACATGATGTGTCCTAGTGTTACTATGCTCCTTATGACAATCACCAGGGCACTCTGAACCCTGCTCATTTCTATGGCTCTTCATCAGGTCCAACTTATGGTTTTCCTAGCATGCCTTCTTCTCATTCTCATCCTTCTAAACATTACACTACTCCTCAACAATATCATCCTCACAACTATGCTACTCATTCTTCTGCACCTGGAAATTCCTCATCTACCTATCACAGAAATGCTTCTCATATGCATCATGAGGGCTCTGTTTTTCCTGCTCAGTATCAAGGATATGCAATGAATGCTCACACTGGTCATGACAGTTCTAAAGCCTCTATGTGGTATCCAGACTCAGGGGCCACTAATCATCTTACAGCAGATCCAACCATGCTTCATGAACCTACTGAAAACTTTGGACCAGATCAAATCTATATGGGTAATGGTACTAAAGCCTCTATTTCCTGCTGTAGTAATACCTATTTTAAGTCTTCAAATCCTCTGGTTTGTCTCTCATTACAAAATCTTCTTCTTGTTCCTACCATCACAAAGAACTTAATGAGTGTCTCTCAGTTTGCCAAAGATAATTGTTGTTATTTTGAATTTCATCCTAACTATTGTCTTGTTAAATCACAGGATACTGATGAGGTTTTGCTCCAAGGGTCTCTCACTTCAGAGGGTCTCTATGCATTTCCAAGTCTTATTCC
>NC_032021.1:15471546-15490615 GCF_001865875.1 Lupinus angustifolius
ATTGTCAAAAATGTATTGACCAGTTGTAATCTGTCTCCAATAAATAACACTGATTCAGATTTCTGTTTTGCTTGTTGTTGTGCCAAAGCTCACAAAATACCATCTCTACCTTCCACAAACACTTATACTGATTCTTTTGATCTTTTGTATGTTGATCTGTGGGGTCCCTCTCCTATGTGTTCTGATTCAGGTTTTAGATACTACTTCTCCATAGTAGATGCTCATACTAGACATACTTTGATATATTTACTCAAACAAAAATCAACTACTCTTCATGTCTTTCAACATTTTCTTAAATTGGTTAATACTCAATTTAATAAAACTGTTAAGGCTGTTCAGAGTGATTGGGGTGGGGAATTCAGAACCTTTACCAAATATCTAACCTCTTTGGGAATTAATCATAGAGTATCTTGTCCCCACACTCACCATCAACAAGGGACTGTTGAGAGAAAACATAGACATATTGTGGAAACAGGGTTAGCTTTATTAACTCATGCTAATCTACCTCTAACCTTCTGGGAGTATGCCTTTACCACTGCTGTATATCTTATAAACAGACTACCCACTCCTTCTCTAAAAAAATACATCCCCCTATTTTCTTCTGTACAATACAAAACCTGATTACACATTTCTAAAGGTTTTTGGTTGTGCATGTTTTCCCTTGTTAAGACCCTACAACAACCACAAATTACAGTTAAGGTCATCTCAATGCACATTCCTGGGATATTCCTCTATGCACAAGGGTTACAAGTGTTTGTCAAAAGAGGGTAGACTTTATATTTCAAAGGATGTTGTCTTCAATGAAAATATTTTTCCCTATGCTTCTGACTCAGACATACCAAACAGTTCCAAAAAGGAGTTTACTGAATCAACCACATCTATTACTCATGAGTTTATCCCTAGAGTCACCTCTCCCCATGTTTCTCCTTTGTCCTCTGCTCAAGATGTGTCACCATCCCCTGTTCTGTCCAATTCTTTGCATACTCATGTCCCTACTTACTCTACAAACACACAAATAATACACAAAGAATGTCTCCTTTCAGTCAATTGTCCCTCCCATCTCAAAGTCTCCTTGAGTCATCTAGTCCAGAGTCTACTGACCATACCAACACACATAACACCACTGCTTTAGTACCAACTCACTCTATGGTCACAAGGTCCAAGTCAGGAATTGATAAATCCATAGTTCCTAGAGAATTTCTCAGAGCTCTCTTGGTTCAAACTGAACCTACAACTGTAAAAGAAGCTCTTATCCAGTTTGGAAAAAGGCAATGTAGGAAGAATATGATGCTCTAATCAAGTTAGGAACATGGTCTTTGGTCTCTCTTCCTCCTAATAAACATGCTATTGGTTGCAAATGGGTGTTCAGAGTAAAAGAAAATGCTGATGGGTCTCTAAATAGGTACAAAGCTAGACTTGTAGCTAAAGGGTTTCATCAACAACCTGGTGTGGACTATACTGAAACTTTCTCTCCTGTGGTCAAGCCTATTACAATCAGAATTCTCCTTACCCTTGTTGTTACATATCAGTGGCCTCTAGAACAGTTGGATGTCAACAATGCGTTTCTCAATGGGTTACTAAATGAGGATGTTTACATGGTGCAACCTGCTGGTTTTCAGAATGGGGACAAAGGTGTAGTTTGTAAGCTTCATAAAGCTTTGTATGGCCTAAAGCAAGCACCAAGGCAATGGTTTGAAAAGCTTAAAGGTACTCTAATTCAACTTGGGTTTCATATCAGTAGGTGTGATAACTCCCTCTTCATTCTCATCAAATCAACATATAAACTGTTTGTTCTTGTGTATGTTGATGACATTATTGTCACTGGTTCATCTAAATCTCAAGTTATTAATATCATTGACAAGCTAAGTCACAATTTTGCTCTAAAAAGACTAGGCCCTCTGGACTATTTTCTTGGCATAGAAGTCACTCATCTTCCTGATGGTTCTTTATTTCTCTCTCAAGCCAAGTATGTCAAGGATCTTCTACAAAGGGCAAACATGCTATCTGCTAAACCAAGTACAACACCTATGGGGACTTCTTGTAAACTAACCAAGTCTGGTTCAAATTCTTTTGAAGATCCTAGCTTATACAGATCCATTGTTGGTGCCCTACAGTATGCCACAGTTACTAGGCCAGATCTTACTTTTAGTGTCAACAAAGTTTGTCAATTCATGAGTCAACCTCTTATTCAACACTGGATTGCAGTTAAAAGAATTCTGAGGTATCTACAAGGCTCTACTTCCTTTGGCCTACATATTAGGTCAGCCACTTCCTCCATGCCTCTCTCTGTTATGGCATGCTGTGATGCAGACTGGGCTGCAGATCCTGATGATAGAAAGTCTATATCTGGAGCATGTGTATTCATTGGACCAAATATTGTCACTTGGTGATCTAAGAAACAACAAACTGTCTCTAGGTCTAGCACAGAAGCAGAGTATAGAAGCCTAGCCCTTGCCACTCAAGAAGTTATCTGGATTGAGTCCCTATTTTCAGAACTTCAGTTCAAACATCAAACTCCCCTGATCTTGTGTGACAACTTAAGCATTGTGGCCATGGCACATAACCCTGTTCTTCACAATAGAACAAAGCACATAGAACTGGATTTGTTCTTTGTCAGAGACAGAATCCAGTCCAAGGCTCTTCAGGTGAAGCACATTCCCTCAGAACATCAAACTGCAGATGTTCTCACTAAACCACTATCAACAACAAAGTTCACTGCCATGAGGAAGTGTCTCAGAGTCATTGATGGTTTATCCCTAAAATAACTAGTAAACCAATGTATTTTTTTTTGCAAAAAGAGATACATGGTTTCAGGGGGTATATTAGAATATAGGTTAGCCTTGCCTTTAATCAATAAAAGCTGTTAAGCCTTGATGACGTGGCCTATATTTTCTGAGTCCTCGGTTTCTATAAATAGAAATGAGGAGCTCTTATTGTGTAAGAAAAACAAAATAATAAAGTTCTAAACTAACTGAATAAAAGTTAGTTACTCTTCTCTCTCTATTTTCTGTAACTGCCTTTCTTCTTCCATTTCTTTGATATCTTTACAGATATATATAAAAATGCTAAGCTATTGCATAATATAAGGATAAGAGGAAATGAGCCTTACAGCGAAAAATATAAGGCTGAAAGATTTCCAAATAATCTCAAGCGGATTTGTAAGCTGTTTTGACACCTGAAGACATTTAGGAAAGAATATGAGAGGTTAAATGGGCAATATAAAAGCTAAAATATTTTACCACACATGTCTTGCATATATTATTACGTTAATGCATTTTATAAATATTTCAATTAAAAGTTCTTGTCTGAATAAAGATCCAGAACTCCAAGTTATATAGAGGAAAAAGGTCCAAACCTTTTCTTTCACAAGCTCCTCTGCTTCAGCAAGTTCATCAAGTTCAAGGTTGCTGTCATTACCATTCTTAACCACAGCTGATGGAAGATCCCATGCGTCTTTTAATGATTTTAAGCCGAAAAACAAGAGAAGAGTTATTGCTGCATATTCTCCAATTGGCAAGGCTGTAGCAGACCACACAAGGCAGAAACATCAGCAATCACCATAACTAATAACTAGGTGCAACTTACCTCCATGGTAAAAAGAGGATTGAATACAACAGACTAATGAAATAAATTACGGCTTTTAAATTGAGTGACAAAACTTAAAAATAAAAGATTCCAAAAATAATGTGAAGACAAGCAATGATAATTAGAAAAGACATACAAAGCCAAAATGTCGAAAAGAAAATAATGACAAACACCAGTCTGTAACAAATTCTCATTTAACTGTAAAACTTTAACTTCTTGTAAAGAAATTTCAGAAAAGAAATAGATATAGTATAATAATTTTCATGGCCTATAATGTACTGAAATGAATTCTTCCATTCAAGAGAAATGCCATATTTTACTACTTACTTGTCTGGAACTGAGCAGGCACGGATTGAAAGATTCGGCCAATAACAACTGATAGGACTGACATGAGTCCAAGAGCACCCATTGACCCCAATAGGACCTGGTTGATGATCAGTAAGTTAGAAATACGAATGTTGACAGGTACAACAGTCAAAAAATAAATATTGGAATAATTTCAATCCAAAAATTTAGAGTTTATAAGCCAAGAAAATTAAAACAATAACAGGGGAAACCAGATATCATCACATTAATGGGATTGCGCCGAAGACGGAAGCAAGAGAGAGAAGACTTACCAATCCTTTCTTATATTGCATTGCCAAGAGTGCAGCAATAAAGAATGTCTGGTCAAAACATAAAGGGAAAACTTAAGGTCCACCAATACATAGAAGTCAATAAGTGTAACAAATGTTAAGAAATACTAAAGTTGACCAACAAAGCCAAACCTAACTGCATAAAACAGTTGAAATAGGAATAAAGCCAAAGTTGTGTTTCAGAATTTTAATCTGAAGGATTTTCATGAGTTAAATCAATATTTTCTTAGAGAATAAACAACAAAGAATTCTGCTGATCCAGATAACCTGAAGATAGGAAAGAATATGGTCTTCTACATAAATCACTGCAAGTTTTATCCATTGTCATGAACCAACTCTCTAAATGCTTAGGCTGTTAGGTCAAACCACATGGATTGGTGTATGTTTTTATATCTTCTTTTCTATTTTTTATATATGTAACACATACCATTGGACATGAATCAAATTATATACATAACGTTCCCCCTCATACAAGAGCCCTTCGGGCTTGAAGCATAAATGATGCATAGGCCAACTTACCTTGTGCTAAACTAACTCGACTAAAAATTTAAGCTACCTGGTGAAGGCAGAAGAATGATTCTATATATCTAGCACATCTCTTGGGACAGGAATGATTTTATATATAATACACATGCAGCAATATTATACAAGTATTTAATGATAATTGTCTGCTGACCACAAGCATATACTGGTAAGTTGTAAACATATAATAAACTTCTTATAAGTTCCATCTGTTTCCGGCTAATTCTATTAGAAATATAACACCCGTTATGGAGCTTCCACCTAACAACTTACAATTTTAAAAGAATTGCTACTTGACATGGTATGAGAGCCCCTCTATGACGAAGTGTTTAGGAGTTCGACTCTTGACAACCCCACTCTTCATAATTAAGTTATATTTCAGCACAAGATAAAATGGGGGATGTCTGTTTTCCATGCTTCAAGCCCAAAGGGCTCTTGTCTAACGGGTAAAGTTAAACATTAAAACCATTTTTGGGCATGCAAATGCACCTTACAACTTAAGCTTCCAAAAAAATGTCCTTGATAAACTCATTTAACTTTATCTTCTTCTCTATGAACTTATTTGTACATGTAAGAGTATAAGTTAAGCCTCTAAGAAATAAAAATTAAAAAAAAAGAAAAAAGAAAAAAGAAAAAAGAAAAGAAGGATCAAATGAGGAATTTAAGAATGCAAAAATAAAACAACAAAAAAGATAAATGGAACAACTTAAAGTCTTGATAATTTACCTTGTCCCCAATCTCAGAAACAAATATTAATGAAAAAGCAGCAGTGAATCCTGATTTTGCAATTGCTGCTAGAACTGTTGAAGGTCCCCTTTTCAAAAAGGCTATCAGAGAAAACAAAAGAGCACTCCCAAACAGCACAAGAGCTATAGAGATAGCATAAGGGATCCTATTGGGAGGTTTCACACTGTCAAACCATAAAATTACATAAGAATTGTAATATGGCCATGAAGGATTATAGTTATTAAAATATGAAAATTCAACTGAAACCAATTGAGTGACATGTTATATCAACAAAACTAGCTTAAAGACATACCACCTAATGCCACTCTGCTGAATAAAATGAAGCGGATAGTTTTACTCTAGTAATGCATTCCATTCCACATGTGTCGAATTTTATGCATGCGACCCAAGGGGAGGGGGAGCACTTTTTATATTTCCGATGGTATGTGTAAGAAAGAAAAGATAAGAGGATTCTGAAGTTGAGAGAGAAAGAAGATAAGAGTAAATCTGGAATTGTATTATTATAATTCTGATTTACAATGAGGAGCTGAGTCCTTTATATAGAGAGTGATTAAGTTCTAACAAACTCTAACTAAAGCTAACTGACTAAACAACTCAAGCAATAGAAAATCAATAACTATAACACTTCTAATATATCCCTCTGAATCCAAGACTCCTTAGATGATGTAGTTCTGATTAATCTGCTGAGTTGCAGTCTTGAATTCTTAGCTGATTTCTGAGAGTAATGAATTGAGTGTTAGGTAGAGGCTTTATGAAGATATCAGCAGTTTGAAATTCTGAGGGAATATGCTTCACAGTGAGTGTCTTGTTTTGTATTTTGTTTCTGACAAAATACAAATCTAGTTCAATGTGCTTGGTACAGTTGTGCAACACTAGATTGTGAGACATGGCTACTGTGCTTAAGTTGTCATAGAAGATGATAGGACTTTGATAGGTGACATGTAATTCTTTGAGTAGAGACTCAAGCCACATGATTTCTTGAGAAGCCAAGGCTAAGCTTCTATATTCCGTCTCAGTGCTGGATCTAGATATAGTATGTTGTTTCTTTGACCACCAGGTGACAACATTAAGACTCAAGTAGAGACAAGCACCAGAGGTAGACTTTCTATCATCAATATCTGAAACCCAATCAACATCACAAAAGGCTACAATGGATAGATTGGATAGGTGACCAGCAAGTTTAACTGTTAATCCCATATTCTTAGTCCCTTGGAGATATCTAAGGATTCTTTTTACTGCTGTCCAATGAGAATTACAAGGTTTGTCAAGGAATTGACACACTTTGTTCACACAGTAGGTGATGTCTAGTCTGGTGACTGTTGCATATTGAAGGGCACCAACAATGGATCTGTAGAAAGTAGCATCTTCAAGAAATCAGTTCCATGCTTAGTTAGTTTACAATTGCTAGCCATTGGTGTAGGAAGAGCCTTAGATGAAGAGAGGTTAACTCTTTCAAGAAGATCATTGATGTATTTAGCTTGAGATAGAAACAAAGATCCATTCTTTTTGTGTTTGACTTGAATACCAAGAAAGTAATCCAGAGGTCCTAGCTGTTTGAGAGCAAATGTTGAACTTAGATCCTTGATAAGATTTTGAACATGCGAGGAGGATGATCCAATGACAATTATGTCATCAACATATACCAAAACATACAGTTTATAGGTCTTAGATGTGTGAATGAAAAGGGAATTATCACGTTTGCTAATTTGAAAACCAAGCTTGAGTAAGGAACCTTTTAACCTCTCAACCCATTGCCTTGGAGCCTGTTTTAGTCCATAGATGGCTTTGTGGAGTTTGCACACTAGGGATTTGTCCTTGTTTTGAAATCCTAATGGTTGATTCATGTAGACTTCTTCATCAAGAATGCCATTTAAGAAGACATTGTTTATGTCAAGTTGCTCAATCATCCATTAATGAGGGTGAATTTATTATTGTGTGAGATTTTACAATTTTCCAAAACATTCTTAACAACAGATTCATGGGGATGACCCAACCTAGAATGCCAAAGCGAAAATACTGAAGTATGTGAGCTAGGCTCATTACACATAGTAGAACTAGATTTATTACAAGATGATGAGTTAGACTTATTACAAACACCAGAACTAGACCTATTACTGCTAGAAGAAGCAACAACACAGGAAGACACAAGAGTGGGAAGAACACCTCAGAAAGCATAGAGTCCTTCCTTGGTGATAAATCCTTTCAATAATATCTCATTAGAATCGTGTGATTTTACATAACAAACATTAGGATGAAATTCATAGTAACAATTATCTTTTGCGAATTGTGACACACTCAAAAAGTTCTTGGTAATAGAGGAAACAAGAAGAAGATTATTTAATTGGAAGGTATTATGTGAATTAGCAGTAGTGGTGAAATAAGAGGTGCCAACAGAAATAATAGGAATATCAGTTCCATTACCCATATATATCTGATCATGAGAGAACATTTCAGCTGGTTCATGAAACAAATCTGGATCAGCAGTCAAATGATTGGTGGCCCTAGAGTCAGGGTACCACGTGACTTTCTTGGTGTTCATGGCAGAGGGTGTAATGTGATGTGGTGCTGTTGCAGTCATTGCATAATAAGGGAGTGATTGTCTTGCAGAATGATTTGGGCTAGGCCCAAGTAGAGAAGTGTCATGAGTCTGATAATAAGAGGGCCCATGATCATATGACTGAGGAGGCCCAGAGTAAAAGTCATTGTTGAAGTCAGGAAGAAAGTGGGCTGGAAAACGTGAATGAGGCCCATTCTGATTGAAAAAATGAGAAGGTTGCTGACGTGGCAATGGATAAGAGGGAGGGGAATAAGGTGCACCAAAGTTTGATGGAGCATAGTAGCAAGAGATGACATCATGACTGGATCTGTTGCCGTAAATGCATAATAACAAAGAGAAGCGTCCAAAACCTCTTCCTCCTCTATTCTGACCACCACCATGACCTCCACGACTTCCTCGATAACCATTAAAACTTCCATAACCAGCAGTGAAACCTAGATTTTGCGATTCAGACTTAGGCGAGAAGTGTGATGGTGGAGTTTGCGACGAAACTGTATGTTGTCTTGAAAACGAATTAATCGTTTTTGAGGATGGAGGTGAGATAGCATGAACAACAACATTAGCCAAGAGAGCATCTGAGAGTGCTTTACCTTTATTCTTCTCAAGCCGAGATTCAAAGGTAAGCAAGAAATATTCAAGGTTATGAACAGAAAGAAGATCCAACTGACTTTCAACGAAGATGATAACTGGTTGATACTCCTCATTAAGTCCATCGAGAATATAATCGATGTCTTCAGCAGTTGAAATCGGTGTACCAATGTAGATTAGAGCATCCACAAGTTCCTTGATTGTTGTGCAGTATTCAGAAATTGAACTCGAACCCTGTGAGATGGAACGAAGCTGAGAACACAAATGGCGACTGCGCGCTTTCGTCTAAGAATTGCAATAGGAATCAAGTTCCTCCCAGAGTTGCCATGAGTGTCGACAACCAACAACACGTGGTTGAAGTCCTTTAGATAGAGAATTCAGGATCCAATTCTTCCCAGCGCAGATACGCTAGATTGATACAATTGATTAGACGATCATCTTCCGTAAGAAATCTGTGAGGAATCTCTGTCCTAAGACGAATCTGTTAGCCCTGTTAGAGGTTAGGGTTGCGAGCATGAAATGGCGTCACACCAAGTAATTTTTCTCCGTCAATTTCACAGACGGAAGATGAAGAACTAGAGAAGAAGAAACCACTTGAAGCGATGAAGCAACATAGGGAGAAAGCAGTGGTGAAGAGGGAACCGTTCCAGTGTTGGTGGTTGTGGCCGCCATGGCTCTGATACCATGTAAGAAAGAAAAGATAAGAGGATTCTAAAGTTGAGAGAGAAAGAAGATAAGAGTATATCTAGAATTGTATTATTATAATTCTGATTTACAATGAGGAGTTGAGTCCTTTATATAGAGAGTGATTAAGTTCTAACAAACTCTCTAACAAACTCTAACTAAAGCTAACTGACTAAACAACTCAAGCAATAGAAAATCAATAACTAGAACACTTCTAATAGTATGAATGTCTAACTAAATTTCTTACTTTATACAATATCTATCTACTTTATCTAAGATGCAGGAGGAATATATTTCACATTTGCATAGATTCGTCAGGCTAAGACAGTATGAGGGATAATGATAAGTGTCATATTGCATGGAGGAACTGAATTTTTTCATATAGAAATACTAGCAAAAACACAAGCTTAAATTTGGTCCAATATACAAAAAGGATTATCTGTTCTTGTTTGGACAAAACCAACATAGAATGCCATGCCCAGGTATGTGAGAGTAAAAACAAGCTATTAAGATAATGCAAGGACATAAGCAAGAGCCAAAGGGTCAAACTGGTAATAAATAATATAATTGAGAAGGAGAACAATTGTGATATAGAGAACCTGGGAGGCCAAGAAAAATCATAGGCGAAACGATTAAGAAAAACTTAGAGATCAATGCTTTGTCAATAAACATGATTTTTGATAAAGCATTATGATGACATTCAATCCATGTTGTCGACCCCACCTAGTGGGATTATGGCTTGGTTGTTGTTGTGGAGGAAAAATATGATTTAGAGGAACCAGGTTTATTGATTCAAACTCCTGTAGCCAACCGCACATTTTAAAGTTAGAACTGACACTAATTGCCTGGTGTATCGAAAGCTTTAGCTTAATATCAGCATCAACATTAATATGACAGAGGAAACTAAATGAGATAAAGAGTAAAATCATAGAATTCCTCATACTCCTTAATTTCAAAAGTATGCATATATTGTAAAGAAAGTCAGCCACACCACAAGTTACAAAAAGAAAATGAATTTGAAGGCATATAGGAACCATAAAAAGCAACCATATTGCCCAAGCCCAACAAAACAGTGTCAAAAATAAAAGTCATATCCTGATATGTTCCCAATACCACATGTCATTTCACTAGAACCTGAAAAAGGTCTAAATGGCCATCATTTTAATTAGAATATATTCAGGAAACCATTAGTTTATCTTAGAATATATTTCCTAAAGATGTTAGCTGACCCTACCTAATGGGACTAAGGCTTGGTTGTTGATGTTGTTGTTATCTTTACTAAGATGTTGTCGAACTCATGAGTTTACCTAAACTTGTGGAGGCTAGGTAAAATCGACTCGTGAATGCATGACTTTACCTATTTTAAAAAAAAACAATTATACAATACCATAACCTATATAGCATCAACACATAATAACAACCCATATTATTTCACATCCAAGGTCTACAATAAACAAATCAAAATTTGTAAAGGACTAAAGGTGTGATAATACAAATTAGAATATAAGTAGTAATATAAATGAACAATTAATATTTTATACAAAGAAGAAAACAGTATCACATAATACACTGATACATTGACCAATAATTGTTACGCTCTGTCTACTCACAGTTAATATCAAAAGAAACAAGAACACCTTCAGCAGGACAAAATTTAGCCAAAAAATTAATCATATTTAGGAGTGGTTTGCCCATGAGATTTATGGCCAGAGTTGCTGATGACTATAACAGTTTCATGTAACCTGAAATGCAACAGCCAATGGATTTTAGACTAGCAAGTCAACAACAGCTAAAGCTTCAATCCTTCAACTCAAGGAAGATTAGGTGGAGGACGTGTAAGTAGAGAAGAGAATGTAGTTACATGCTCTATCATTTTCCCTACTAAAGGTGTGAAGAACTGCATACTCAGATGTTTCGGTTATCAAGACAATGTCATTTTGGGCATAGTTACGTAATTTTCTCATTCACCTACGTCTCGCATACCGAATTCACCATACCGTGATCCACGTATTGGATTCATCATAAAGAAGGTTTCATAAAATTAATGTAAAAAATGATGAACTGCATAGCCAAGTGAACTATACCCATATCGTGTACCAAGTAACAATGGTTTTGGGTGCTAAGAGGATATAATCTTAGCGAGTGAGTGAACTTGTACACTTGTTGGTGAACTCGCGAGTTTACCCGAGTTTATGTGAGTTTATACAAGTTCACCCAACTTCATCTAGGTCTGAGTTCTCATGCGAGTTGACTCAACTGAACCCCCTAAAGTTTACGAGTTAACACTAGAGTTTAACAATCATGAGAATGTATTTCGAATCAAATAAACTTGTAATTAAGGAAACAATCTCATAAGTTTTTTGTTGATTTTGTTATTTGTCCTGATTTATTTCCTTCATTAATTAGTTTATTACTGTAATTGTTTGTGACTTGACCTATTAGTAAAAATAGGAGTATTAGGTTAGGATATTGTAACTCATTACAATTATGAATTAAATTTTCAGTTCATTGCATTTAGCCACCTTTCTCTCTTTTTCCTTTTCCTAATAGTAAACCTAAAATACTTAACAATCTTTCATATCAAAATGAAATCAATCAAATAGAACTCACATTTTAGATGAACTGTCACTGATATCAGTTCCTTCAACAACATTGTGTTTCTCTTTCTCGGTATTGCTTCCATAATCTCCAGGTCCGAAGCTGACATTGGATGCTTGGGCTCGGATTGTTCCATTGGCTAAGGTCAACCTCGACTTCTGTCTGCATCTTACTATATATTATTTAGGTATAATGTCAATTAGTAAGACTACAAATACAAGTACCAATATTATAAGTTATAGAAAATGTAAACAATGCCCAAGAAAAGTGAGAGCATACAATCCATAGATAGGATTTGATTCCAATGTCTAGGATCATAATTAACAGCAAATTTTGATTACCCCGGAAACTTAGACTAAGCACGTTTATCTCACCAATATTAGCTACCAGAATAAAAATACTGAACTCCCTCAACAAAAGGATAACAAAATGTTACTTCAAAATATAATAGAGAAATTAATATATCTAGGACAGTGGGCACAATCTTAATTTTGTTTCCACGATTAAATTACTTCAAGCAACATAATTTTCTTATCAACCACCCAATTCAGTCCACTTCGGATTTCATCCACCACCCCCGAATTGGATATTCATCTGAACAGAATGTTGGCAAGTAAATAACATCACCAACTAAATTGAACATATAAATCTATTATACTTATATAAATATTAAAAAGAAAAAGGCATTGCTAAAGTTGTTGATAACTTGGTATATCTCAATCTCATCTTAAACCAAGTGGGTCTCTTTCCACCCTTCATTCTTCCAATACAAGTTCCACACATTTTCAAATTCAACTATTATTTACCCTAACAGTGGAAAAACCTATGTGCACTTCAAACTAAAGCATAACACCCAGATTGAAAACTTTCAATTTAAGTCAAACCCAGATGAAAAAATCAAAACTTGATTAAGAAAACAGCATAATTATGCAAATTTACTTACATGTGGATAAAAGGGTGGGTCTGAAGAAATGAGGGCGGTATGGTAATTTACCCACCACTCCCAACAGAGGAGGCTTTACCCTTGAAACCAATAGTGTATGAGAACCTAACCCTTTCATTTTTTCTGAGATTTTTTTCTATAGTTTCATAATTTTTCTTTTGAAGTAGTTGGATTTATGGGTTCTGCAAAATCAGTGACTACAGAAAAATTGTAGTTTACCACACTGTTTGGAAGTAAGGAAAGTGGTTAGTAGTTACCCAATTGAGTTGAGGTAAGGTTAGTATGTAGCTGCCACGTAAGCAGAGGATAAATTGGACAGTTAAACCCTATCTGTCAATGGTGGTTAACAAATCAATGACAGATGATGTACTGATGGTATAAAAAACTCTTACACTGTTAAGTTAATATATAGATATTAAATCCTTCTACTTTTGGTACTTTGAGGTTTGAGGGGTGGGTAAAAGTTTAAATGAGTCCACTTATTTATTCATTCTTCTCTAAAATGTTATTTTGGTTTTTCAAAAGATTAGAAGGTTTCTAACTTCATCTCTCTAATATTTTTCTCACCCATGAAAACATCAAATGGGCATTAGGTTCATCCGTAAGATAAGAGTTGGGTTGAGTATATAAAACAAAATTGAGCCCTAAAATCATATAAAAAATCTAACCATGTGAATCTTGTATATCAAAGTTTGAACAAGGTTGAGTATATAAAACAAATTGTCAGATCCAAATATTAATAAGTACACATTATATATCAAAATAATTTAATTATATTATTGTTACCATAAATTTTAAATAAAATAGTTTCAAACAAATTATAATAGCTTAATGAGTCTAATATATTTTTTGAGAATAACTTTTTAATAAATCTTAAACAATCTCATACTTTATTCACCTTAGGAGAGATTTTATTTTAATTATATATTAACCATATGATAAAATTAAAACAATGACTATTATAACCACTAAATATTAAAGGAATTTATGCATAAAGTGGTGATCATTGATAATACAATTGATTTAAAAGTCAATAAAAAACAATCGCACATTTATTATTGTGTTAGTTATGTATCTAAAAAATAGTTAGGTCTCTCATAAACTATGGGCCCTATGCCGACACATCTGACACATCCTATAGGGTCGGCCCTGCCTAGACTTGAAGGCTAACCCGACTCTGACCCTCAAGTCATTAAATATAATGTATATAACTTTTAGATTAAAAAAATTCAATATTAATTATTATTATGGATATATAATTTAACATATGAAATGATATATATGTAAGTATTCTGGTTATCATTTACATATATGTATGTATCATGAAAAAATTAGATAATAAATAATACTTTTAGTTAAAGAGATGTTATTAATTTGTACGATTACATAAACATATATAAACATGACAAACGAGGAACAATAGGACGAGTCATGATTGTCCCTTAAACACAAAATATTATCAAGATCTAATTTTTTAACATGAATCTAGACTCGATAAAATCCAACCATATTCAAATCCGATTATGATTAAATCAAACCGGATAAGTGAGTCAGGTTGGATGCTATCCACACCTACCTAAAACTAACACATATGGAATATTATGTTGGATGCAACTACGATGTTACATTAATTTTAGAGGCATATCTAGTGCCATGAATCCACTTAGTGTCTATTTTATATCAAATTCTTAATTCCACAATGAATTTTAGTTTGGAGCAGTTTAAAGATGTATATATAGTCAGTATATTATACATCATTCATTTGTATTATGTTTTCTAAAAAGTTAATAATTATTAAACATGAATAGTAGATGATATAGTGACAATGTATAGAACTTATTTGCATTTTTTTCTTTTAGTTAATCTTTGTATAATTTTTACTTAATTTGGGTTAGCTTGGGTTGTTTGATGTTTTGTGAGAGCAAATTGACTTAAGGTCATATCAATATATAACACTGAAAAAGTATGTCAATGATTCATGTATGTCAGTGAGATGTATTCCAACTAACTTTCTTATTCTATCTCTAAGTAAGTTACCTTATTATTTTAGCATATTGTTAAGAACACATATGATACTCGTGTATTAACATGACTAAGACTTAAGAACATATATATTACTCATGTATTTATATTGATTAATAACACACATATTAATCGTGCATTCACATGGTTAAGGATAAATATTATTTGTGTATTCGCATGTTTAAAAACACACATATTACGCGTGCATTTTCATAGTTAATAACGTACATGTTACTCGTACATTTGTGTGGTTAAGAATGCATGTTACTCGTGCATTCTCATAGTTAAGAACGTACATATTACGCATGCATTCACTTAAGAACTCACATATTGTTACCCATGCATTCACATGGTTTAGAATTAGTGCATTAAATGAGATGAGTTGATAAAGACAGAGAAGATGAGTAAAATGTGAGAGATGGAGGTAAGAAATGGAATTGAAAATTTTATCAAATACAAAGTATAAAGTTGATTTGATTTTTCTGACCCAATCCGAAATTTCATTTTAGAAGTTGCAGATTTTCATAGATTACAGGCTTCTATGCATATAGAGTTATGATGGTTGATTGATGATTCACGAACTTGGTTTATTTTTTGGTTAACGGAACAAAGCTAGTTACACCGAAAACAAAAGGTATGAAAATAAATTTTTAAACAATTAAAATCATAAGGAAAATAATGATCTTTGGGAGCTAGTTTGAAGGAGATTTTGTAATGATAAAACTATGAAAAATGGAAACATTAGAATAATTGTTAATTATGGTTACTTATGACATACAAAGTTATTTGTTAGCCTCAAATTCTAAAATAAATTTGAAGTGGTAATGGGTGAACAAATTGCACATGCTTAATAGAAAAGCAAACAATTAGCTTTACATTCATTGAATTAACAAAAAAATTAAATATTTTTTCAACAAAAAAATCTGTGAAATATTATAGATGACATTGAATATTTGAACTTTATTTTTTATTTTTTGAGTTTAACATTTTTCTTATTTTATTCAAAATTTAAAATTATATTGATGATATGGACATGGTCAATCAAAAATCAAACATGTTCTTATCTCATGCACTAAAATATTGATTAGACATTTCATATAGCATGCGTTTGTTATAACAATGTTTTTAGTTTTTATTTGTAAATTGTAAGATTATAATTTATGTCGTGATAATTTTTTCATGTTAGAGTAACTTAGCTGAAAACTAAAATAAACTAATCTTTCTCATTTTGGGTAAGGTAGAAATATCATTTTCTCTAAAGTAAATTACAAAAAGTATGAAGTTATTTGTTCATATATGATTATTTTAGTTGTTTTTATATTATGTTTAAAGTATACTTTTTTTAATATTTATCATCATATATATTTTTACTATAACTTTTAATTTTCAATACCTCATGACAAATGCTAAAAAATATTAAAATAAAAAACAATATGGAAACTAATACAATATTTAAGAACAACATGACACACAAATAAAAGTTATTAAATTAAATTATATAATACACAAAATAAATAGTGCACAAAATGATATAATAAACAATCTAAGGGGAAAAACAATGCTAATTAATGAAAATGCTATTAAATTTTGATGAGTAAAATGAGAAATGAATTAGTTGTGAAAGATAAGAAATCAAACAAAAAAAAATTCACTATAAACGAGATGTCTCTTTTTGTTTATTATTTCATAAATAAAAGCTAATATTAAAATTGATTTTTGAAAATAAAAAAACTATAACAAGTAATTTTATTTGTTGACAATGTTCATAAATCCATACAATGGTGATGAAAACCTGACAAAAGTAATAGGCAGATTGGGGAAAATTCAACATCTTCCTTTCTTGTCACTTGGAGTTTTTTAGGACAAAATTGTAAAACACATTTTTCTTTAAAAAATTTAAAAAAACATATTTATACGCCTTTCAACTTTTGCAGTGTCATTATTAAAATCCAGCATTTAAAGTTGTGTAAAAGTTCAACACTTAATTTAAAGTTTTGCAATTTCCTTAATATAATAATAACACATTTAAAGTACATTTTGAATTTTGTGTGAAACTTTAAGCGTTTCAAGTTTTGCAATGTCATTAATCCAACATGCCACATTTTGTTGAGTGAGACTCTTTTCCATTAATGGAGAAAAAAGTGTTGTGTAAAAGTAAAGTAAAAGCAACACATATTGACATTTACATCATTTTTATTTAAAATGATATTACACATTTACCCTTAAAATACAAAGGAAAACATCACTTATCTTTCCATTACTTGAGAGGACCATTCATTTCTTCTTCTTCTTCTTCTTCTTCTTCTTCTTCTTCTTCTTCCTCTTCTTCCTCTTCTTCCTCTTCTTCTTCCTCTTCTTCTTCCTCCTCCTCCCAACTCACAATCATGGTTGTTCATTTCTTCTTCATCTCCAAACCCCATACACCTCTTATACCTCTCAACTGCATCTTCAATCATCTACTTAAGGTAATTGGGTATTTTATTTTATCTTTGTACTTTCATACTTAGATTTTTTATTTCAAACGTATTGCCTTTGAAACACGAAGGTTGTGCTTGCAAAGATTTTACCATTGATCAATGCTAACAGAATTTTTTTTAACATGCGTTCAAAAGTTCTTCCTTTTTCATTTTTTTGAATCATCATCTTAGTTTTTCTAGATCCGATCTATATTCACATTTTTTGTCTTAAAATTTTGATCTTAAATATTTTTTCCTGCTTTTTATGGTTGTTCGTCATATTTATTTTGCAGAAGATGTCAAAGTTTTACCTTTGAACTACGTTCACTAACATTTTTTATCTAAAACTTTGACCTTTGAATCACAAAGGTTTTGTTTCCAAACGTTTTACCTTTGATCAATGATAACTGAGATTTTACAAAGATGTGTTCAAAAGTTCTTCATTTTTTTCATTTTTATGGATCATCGTCTTACTTTTTTCAAATCCGATCTCTATTCACATTTTTTTGTCTTGAAAATATGATCTTGAATATTTGTTTCTTGTTGTTTGTCGTTGTTCGTGATATTTATTTGTTTCAAAGTTTATCCTTTCTAGTTTTTTTGAATCACCATCTTAGTTTTTCCACTTCCGATCTACTTTCACATTTTTGTGTCTTAAAAATGTGATCTTCAATACATATTTGTTACATGCATTCGTCTTACGAATGTCATTGTTTCTTCCTTTTTATATGTTTTTGCGAAGGTCATTGTTTGGTGACTTTTTGTAGTTGTTCGTCATATTTATTTCTTTCAAGATGAAATATTGAATTTATTTTTGTTACACGCATTGGTCTTCAAAGGTCATTGTAAGATGACTTTTGTCATCTTCTTCCTTTTCCAACAGTGATGATACTTTCACATTGTTGACCTTAAAAATGTCAACTTTAATACTTTTTGCTATTCAATATATATTTGTTATATTTATGATCTTTGTCTTTTATACTTTTTAACTTCAATATATATTTTTTATAGGTTTTTCCGAAGGTCGTTGTTTGATGACTTTTTCTAGTTGTTCCTCATATTTATATACTAGCAGTGTACCCGTGCACTTGCACGGGTCGCTTCTTTGTTTATGCATAATGCAAATGTAATATACATATATTTTATAATATCAATAAATCATGTATTGAAATATTATATTTCCCATTCATATAGGTGCAATATTAACATTGATTTTTGAGTGTATATGTAGAATATTAACAATTATAAATGCGTTTATATAAGCATTTATTTGTTGAAAGTGTGATTATAGAAAATATTTGATTCTTAAATAACTCAATAAATAAAATTCAAATTGTATTGGATAATATCTCACATCTATATTTCTCTATATAAAATTATAAATATAAGGAGTTATTTTTGCATCACATTTTTTGTGATTACGTTTCTAAGTATCATAAAAAGTCATAAGGATTTTTTAGCATATCTCTTAAATGCTTATGTTTTATTTTAGATTAATGTTCATTGTGTATAAATATTTGAATATATTTTTAGCATTCAAATATTGTATAATTAAATGTTATTTATTTGATTATGTTTTAGCTAATAATCATTGTATGAAAATAACTCATAAATTAAAAACACACTAAGTTAGGATATGACAGATATTTTCTGATAAATTTAATCAAAATAATGAAAAAAGTCTAATAATTGATTTATTATATTACTAATTAAAATACATATATTTTTCATG
>NC_032021.1:15490715-15526208 GCF_001865875.1 Lupinus angustifolius
TGTGACCCGTGCATTCGCATGACTAAAAACACACATGTTACCCGTACATTCGCATTACTAAGAAAACACATGTTACCCATGTATTCGCATAGTTAAAACGCACATATTACTCATACATTCATATTATTAAGAATATACATCTTACTTGTGTATTTGCATGTTTAAGCACATAAGAAAAATAAATTGATAATTTTTAATTCGAATTTTCTACAATCAGTATTAAATTATTATAAACATATAAAATATATAAAAAGTAGGAAGGGAAAAATGTGAGGAGGATGTGACATGTGACATGAAGGAAAAAATGTAAGGAGAAATTGACATGTGGCCTAAGTGAATTTTTTTATTATGTTGTTAATAGAGAAAAATTAAAATTCAAAGAATCTGAACTGTAATATTAAAATTCAGTGCGAAAAATGTCAAAAAACTTTCATGAGGTGAAAAAATACAATTATTCTTAGATTAATGGTAAACATTAAATTACATAGATAGATTAGATAGATTAATGTAAAGAAATAATTTGAATATCAAAAATGATTTCAATTTCATCTAATGCTCAATGACTATTACTTTTTAACATAACAAAAGTTGTAAACACTCAATTTTAGTGGGGTAGCGACATGAACCAATCACTAATTAATATTAAATTATTATCTATTAACAATATAAGAGAAAGAGAAAGAGTAATTGTATTTTTTCATGGTGAAGATGAAGAACATACCTTGATTAGCCATTTGGAATCTCGAAGGTATGAGAGTGTGATGATCTTCCAGATATTAGAGCGCCGTATGGTTTTCCTTTTCTTCTCTAGAGGGGAATGAGAATGCATTAGGGAGTGTTCTTGTTACATGCATTGGTCTTTCAAAGGTTATTGTTTGAATAATTTTGTGATCTTCTTCCTTATCTAGAAGTGATGTACTTTCAAAGTTGTTAAATTTTTATTGACCTCTTATGATATTCTTCATGCAAATTTCTAATGACCTACTTATAAAGTTTTTGAATTTGTTACATGAATTTATAAGTGTTGGGACCCACGAGGCTTTGCCACTCACCTAGAGGGGTGAATAGGTGATACGGTACACATTATCGTCGCTCAATAAACACATAAATTATACAAATTAACACATTGTTTAATTGATTAATAACAAACTTAATCGATTAAATCATCTGTTGTTAATCGATTATCTAAACCACTTAATCGATTAATTGGTTTAGTTATAGTGTAAACCAAATTCTTTCGGCCACCCAAGATTACCAGGATTCAACCAAACTTACATGCAATTATACAGACAATTAAGAACAATAAGTGCATTATACAAAATATGCAAGTATCAGAGAATTATATGCATGTCAAGTTAAGTAAATCAAGCAATGCGAAAATGTAAAAAGATAAGAGAAAGAAGAAGAAGACTCGACTTTTATCCTCGTTCGTTTGCGGGTCCACTTGCAAACTACATTCAGGCCTCCCCTTCTGATCTTGGGAGATTTTTCTTCACTATGGAAATTTCAATGTTTAATACAAACATACTTCTAATATAAGACGCAAGACAATCATTTCTTGGATCTTAAACCCCCACTTTGGTTTGACTATAAAGCTCACCTACTAGGATACCTCACTGTTCGCGACTCTAGCTCCAGCCTAAGTATCGCTTACAACCAAGACCTCTTGCTTTTCTCAAAGACACCTATCTAACCACAGCTAGAGTTTTCCCAAACCTATTCTCTTTCTTTGGTGATACAACACACCAAGAGAATGTGTTATTGCCTAAGTCTAACAATAATAATTCAACTTACATATGCACCTCAATGTGCAGATTTTACAATATTCTACGAATCTAAGAACCCCTAAAAGATCTCATAAATACAGTAATAAAATGCGTGAGATGCAGGTTTCTTTTTCATAGATTTGACAATGAAAGCTCAACGAGTATCTTGTAAAGATTCACCCTTTTCTTTTCTCAAAATAATACTTAGAAAATCTTTCCAAAAGATATGAAAGTTTGAGTTTTAGATTTTCTCAATAATTTGTAAACTCTCTGTTTTCGAAAAATATGTTCTAACCCACGAAACGTTTGTCAAACTTAAGTTATGAACCGATATGAAAAACTTGGGTTAATATACTGTTCTGTTTTTAACTGCAGTTTAATCGATTATGTTGAGCCTTAATCGATTAACGAGTTTCTTCAAAATAACAGAAAACAGAAACAGTTACCAGCTAACCACCTTAATCGATTAACTCACCATTTAATCGATTAATGTGTTCAGCCCAAGGGTTAATCGATTAACACAACTATTAATTGATGAACGGTTTTCTAAAACACATTTCAAATGATGAATGAAACTCCTACATGATTTATAACCTAATGATTCATGTCTTTGAATGCAGTATGATTTAAAAATAGTTTTTAAATGCATTCAAAACATATGATCATGTATGTACGTACGTGCATGTAAATCATGTATGTATGCATGTAAGTCTCATTTTAGATATGATTGATCTTAGCTTATGAGACTTGCATTGGGGTTCATCCTAGCCTAGACTCTTAGTAATCAATCAACTTATGATCTAATAAAGATATAAAAAATACTTAACCCTTAGATATTCTTTTGCATGCTTTTCCTTGTATACTCTTGAGTCTTGACTTTAGTTGATACTTTGTTGTTTGTTGATTTGCTCATCTTCTCCAGCCTGTCCTTCAACATTTATGCATGTTGTCAATCATTTTCCTTTATCACTCTTTTGTCTTCATCAACTTTTGTGTGTCCTTTGTCTTCATCAAAATATTATGTGATGCATGCTTGCTTCTTCAATCTCGCATTCATGCATGCTTACATCTTCAATCTCCCCTTTATTGATGATGACAAACACTTGTTGACATATTATATACACTTATTGACATTTGTTAATAACTTGTTGGATCTAACAATTCTTTGTTGGATTTTCTTGATGACAATCAACTTGTTTTGCCTTGTTCTTGTAAGTTGATGCACGTTTTTCCCTCTTGTTCTTGTAATTTGAGCATTGGGTGATTTATTCTTTTTCGTTGTGGAAGCCTCAACTTATCTTCTCTTGTAAGTCCTACAAAACATAAACAACAACCTTTCTCCCCCTTTTGGCATGACCAATAATTAAAGTCATATTTGAAAGTATATTGCCAAAAGAAAGAACAAACAGTGCAATTTATACTGGAGGTTAATCAATTAACATATGTACTTAATAAATTAAGTGTGACTTAATTTTGCCCAGAATTGCATTTTAGGTGTAGGTTAATCGATTATGGCCTATGCTTAATCGATTAAACCTACTAATATGACATATTTCAGTGTAGGTCACATGCTATAGCAGAAACTTATACAGTTTGATATCACAGGTTTCATACCACTTGTTTTATACAGATGCCAATTGTTTTATATCACTTATGTGCATACCACTTTCGATACCACTTTATGATACCACTTGTGAATTAATACCACTTTCTGATACCACTTGTTAATTGAAAAGTAAACGCAATTAGATCAATGCAAATAGATTTGAATTTTTCTAATATTTTTTTCCATCCATTGATCAAGTGATTTACAAAAGTAATAAGAGTAGTACTCAATTCGATTTTAACAGCGCAACCTAAAATGTTTTAAAATATTAATCGATTAAGCTGGAACATAATGGATTAAGTATGTTAAAATTTTAATCTCGTTAATCGATTAACACAGAGGTAATTGATTAAGGAAACACATAATTGATTAAGATAATTTGAAAAAGCACAAGTAATCGATTAAAACATAGAACAGCCGATTAGATGAGTCAAAGAAACATATTTTGGCACAATTTGAATTAGTTTATAGGTTTTCTAAGATTCTAAGACAAAGATCTATCCTAAACATTTAATGTGCACTTAACACGGAGCTAAAATAGCATAAAAGCATATACAAGCAAAAATGCATTTTACAATTAAGACTACATGTATATTATGGCGATAAGTGGACTTTTAGGATTATCTAGAATTCAAGCATGCATTCAAACACTTAGGTAATATATCATATATAACATGTGATTAGATAGTGTAGAACAATATTTATCATGATATTTGGTTGCCTCATACGTTTTACCTCATTTTTATCAAGATGTTGGAAGTTTGCCATTCTTTGACGTTTTCTTTGGCTTTTCTTCCATTCTTGATTCTTGTCTTTTTCTTTGCATAGAATATCAATTCTTGAAGAATTTATCTTCATTAGTCCCTACAAAACAGTAAGCATACCTTTCCTCTCCTCTTTTGGAGATGACTTAATTAAGCATTAAATTCCTATAGGCTTTCCAAGAGGTTGATTGCATTAATGTGATATTTAACTTGTTGTGCTTCAATATGATTAGAAAAGTCTAGATGTTATTTCTATATTTACTTATTAATCATTACATGATTAAGAAATTCTTATATTTGTTCAATAATATCATGTTTGCATTTAAAGGCATGTAAATGTAACATACAAAGCGTTAGGCTTAAAGATGATTTATGGGGGAATTCACGATTTTTGAGTTTATGACCTTACTAGGATTTCATTTTAGAATTTATTTATGACACTTAAAGTATGTAGTACTTACAATTAGGAAGTGATACCTTGTTTTACCTTTGTTGTACAATGCTTCCTTTCTTCAAGCATTTGTGATGACAAGTTGCTCATAAGTGTTATAGTATCCTTCCTTTAGTGATATGACAAAGAAGTTTGTTTTTCTCACCTTCTTATGTACCTAAGACATTTGTTGTCCATAATGAAAGTTGAAGTCCATATGTCCTTAAGCACACCTACAAAACACAATGACTTGATCTTCTTGGGTACCCAACTAAACTTAGGTCCCTTGATGTTAGTAGCTTGAGGATTTTGTTTCTTTGTAATCCATATACACTTTCCATTTGGAAAATCATGCATTCTAACATTACATGTAATTAAAGTATGACCATACAATCCATAATAGAAACAAGTAGGGGATTCAAGATGTGAAATTTTCAGAACATTTACTTGATTCTTATGAAAAGTGTTATTTGCATGCATATCTTCCAAACTAGATTTAATCCCATCATTTTCATATGAAGCAAGTAAGTTGTTTGAATTAGTATGTTGTTTGAATTGTGATAACTAAATGTGAAATTAGCAAGATTATCATTTAAGACATTATGTTCATTTTTCATGCACATGCAATTTTCGCACATAAATGTCACATTTAAATTAGAAATACAACCACATGAAGAGTTAAAATCCATATTCTACGGAATCCCAAATTTCCGTATCAATGGCCTCAATAAGAAAAACCTCATTCAGATTTTCTAGTAGACGTATCCTTCGCCACTGAAAATCGGAGGGCAGTCGATGGATGTGCCATCACCGCTAAACGAGTTAGAAGAGCCCATAGTAAAAAAGTGCCTAGGATCAACGATCTAAGCAGCTAAGCTAGCATGGTCGTACTAGCTCTAAAACCACTTGCTGGATCCCACAAGGCTTTGCCACTCATCTAGAGAGGGGGTGAATAGGTGATACGGTACACAATTATCGTCGCTCGATAAACCCTGAAATTATACAAATTAAGACACTATTTAATTGATTAATGACAAACTTAATCGATTAAATCATATTTTGTTAATCGATTATCTAAATCACTTAATTGATTAACTGGTTCAGTTACAATGTAAACAAAATTATTTCGGTGACCCAAGATTACCAAGAGTCAACCAAACTTACATGCAATTATACAGACAATTAAGAACAGTAAATGCACTATACAGAATATGCTAGTATCGGAAAATTATATGCATGTCAAGTTAAGTAAATCAAGTAATATGGAAATGTAAAAAGATAAGGGAAAGAAGAAGAAGAAGACTCAGCTTTTATCCTGGTTCGTTTGCAGGTCCACTGACAAACTACATCCAGGTCTCCCCTTATGATCTTGGGAGATTTTTCTTCATTATGGAAATTTCAATGTTTAATACAAACATACTTCCAATATAAGACACAAGACGCTCCTTTCTTGGATCTTAAACCCCCACTTCGGTTTGACTACAAAGCTCTTCTACTAGGATACCTCACCGTTCGCGACTCTACCCCTAGCATAAGTATCGCTTACAACCAAGACCTTTTACTTCTCACGAAGACACCTACCTAACCGTAGCTAGGGTTTTCCCAAACCTATTCTCTTTCTTTGGTGATACAACACACCAAGAAAATGTGTTATTGCCTAAGTCTAACAATAATTCTTCAAGTTACATATGCACCTCAATGTGCAAATTTTACAATCTTCTATGAATCTAAGAATCTCTAAAAGATCTCACAAATACAGAAATACAATGCGTGAGATGCATGATTCTTTTTCACATATTTGACAATGAAAGCTCAACGGGTATCTTATAAAGATTCACCCTTTTCTTTTCTCAAAAGAATAGTTAGAAAATATTTCTAAAAGATATAAAAGATTGAGCTTTAGACTTTCTCAATAATTTGTAAACTCTCTGTTTTTGAAAAATGTGTTCTAACCCTCAGAACTTTTATTGAAGTTAAGTTATGAACCAATATGAAAAACTTGGGTTAATATATTGTTCTGTTTTTAACTGCAGTTTAATTGATTATGTTGAGCCTTAATCGATTAACGAGTTTCTTCAAATTAACAGAAAACAGAAACAGTTATCAGCTAAACACCTTAATTAATTAACTCGCAATTTAATCGATTAACGTGTTCAACCCAAGGGTTAATCGATTAATACAACTGTTAATTGATTAACAGTTTTCTAAAACACATTTCAAATGATGAATGAACCTCCTATATGATCATGTTTGTTTGTATGTGCTTGTAAATCATGTATGTATGCATGTAAGTCTCATTTTAGATATGATTGATTTTAGCTTGTGAGACTTTCGTTGGGGTTCATCCTAGCCTAGACTCTTACTAAGCAAGCAACTTAGGATCTAATAAAGATATAAAAAATAATTAACACTTAGATCTTCTTTTGCATGCTTTGTCTTGTATACTCTTGAGTCTTGACTTTAGTTGATACTTTGTTATTTGTTGATTTGCTCATCTTCTCAAGCTTGTCCTTCAATATTTATGCATGTTGTCAATCCTTTGCCTTTATCACTCTTTTGTCTCCATCAACCTTTGTGTGTCCTTTGTCTTCAACAAAACATTATGTGGTGCATGCTTGCCTCTTCAATCTCGCATTCATGCATACTTACATCTTCAGTAAGTCACCTCTATGAAACTGTCTCTGATATTATAAAATGCATTAGTAATGACTTATTTGACTTATTATTAATTGTCACTTTTACTGCATTATATTATCAAAAACTTTTGGTCATTTCACTATTGTGACTAACTTATATATATCAAGTATGTTGTAGTTAATTGACGAAGTTCACTCTCAGCATGTCCATTGTTAGTTGGTCATCATTATTTGTAGATTAACAGTATGATGTTTATTCTAAGTTAATATAACAATTTTTTATAACTACTAATTGTTGTTCTTTTATTTAAAGAGGCTTACTAATAATATATTGCTATTATTCCTCTCATTTCTGTTTTAACAACTACATTTGTCTAACATTTTAAAAAAAATGCAATGTCTATGCCTATAGACATTGTCTAAAGTATTAGACATCTTTCTTTCTAATGATCTACAATCTTTTTTTTATTTTTTATTAAGAATGAAAAAGGATGCTATTATTAGTTTATTACTATATTGAGCATCTTCCTTTAAAGCAGATTTTGAATTTTGTGTGAAACTTCAATATATTTCAAGTTTTGTAGTGTCATTAATCCATCATGCCACATTTTATTGTTTTGTTCAAATCCAGTGTCACAACCATTCATTTCTTTTTCTTCTTCAACATGTTACTAACCATATATTGCTATTATTATTCTTATTTCTTTTTTATTGGCTAATTTTTGGTCTAGTAGTTTTAAAAAAAAATGTAATGTCTATGTCTAATAGACATTGTTTAAAGTATTAGATAATATAATTGAAGACAATTATTGAGTCCTATCTTCAATTATTGCTTCTTGAATGTTCAGATTGCAAAAAGTTGACTCTTTTGGACTGCTATTATTACTATCATCTCTGTTTTAATACACATTGTCTAAACTCTAAAGTATTAGTTAAAAATCAATTGAACCTACCTCAACAATATCATAAATTTTTGTTTTTTGAATTTCCATTCATTATAAACAATTGAGTGATAAATCAAAATATTTTATTATTTGACGATAAAATCTTACACTTACAATATTATATCTTGATACAGTTAAAATAATTCAAGTATTGATGTGAAGGAAGGTATTATATACATTTCAAATATTAACAAACAACCCATCATCATAAAATAGCATCCTCTCTCATGTAGTACCACATATAAACACTTCATACAATGGTAACCATCATTTGCCAAATCACAACACATTAAATATCTAAAACTCATCTACATAGTCATGAATATGACGACGACTCTTCCATGTAAAGGTTAAGTTCAACCAAAACAAGCCAATATCAAAAGATAATTGTCATCAAGACACATTTTGCAAAAAAAAACTACATCTTTTCCATGAAATAACCTTATTCTAACCGACTCTCTATCATTGAGGTATTTGGGGAACTTTATCACAATAACCTAAGACTAAATGGTCTTCTCCCTCACCTTAAACGCTATAATCGATCATGATAGGTTCCTCTAAGTCATCATCCCATCTAAAGTCCAAGAACCACGTATGTGAATCATCCCAAAGCTTTAATCCTTCTAGAGTGAAATAACCGAAGAAAACATATAAAGGATGATTTAATTGAGTTTATCAACATTTCGATATTTTAAAAAAGGTATTTGGCAGATACAAGTAATAATAAGACAATTTAAAAACTTAGACAAGTAATTCGTCTACTTTTTGAAAGACATTGAAAATTAGACGATTAATAAAGATTTACCCAAAATATATTTAATCAGATTACTAAAACAAATATGCTAACTTGATCTTGAATCAAATTATGAATGGGAAAAATGCATGTGTTAAAATGCTTCCACCCTAATATGGAACTTCATCCCCAAAATTTGATTAGGTTTAAACTATGATAGTGAACTACGACTATCATCTCAAATATTCACCACAAAACCTTGTTTCATCTTTTCAAGTTGTGATCTTATGGATTGTCTTTTTCCTTCAAATTCTGTCAACGAAGGCATGATCATTGACATTGTAAACTCTCCACAACAGGAACAAACTATTCACTAAGTCAAGTAATTAACAAATTCAAGAATGGTCGATTATCAATATTGTGACAACACGGAAACAAATAGACAAATCAAATTCTTCTCTTGAAGAGGGTGCCATCATAAAGAGGATAAGGTTCCATAATGCAATTATTTTGAGAAAGGTAATATCCTTAGGATCCATCAAAGTGTCAATCACTAGACAAATTTAATGAAGACCACTAGGTTGTTTCAGAAATCAGTGCCAAATGATATTTGAGTATCATTAGCCATTACTAAATCGAATGTCAAAAGGATTATCCAAACTAATCATGGTTAAAGTATTATAAACTAATTTAAGATAACAATGTGTTGCTTGATACATGTTCGATTATCAAATAGCCATCAATGCTTAACAAGAAATAATCAAAGTTTATTAACTATTACCACACAATTATAAGGAAAATTAGGGGTGATAATATGGTCTAGTCCGACCAGCCAAATATGAGTTGGCTCGGCCCGACCCTTATTGTTAAAATGACTTAAAATGCTAGCCCAACCCATATTTGGCAGGGCTAGCTGATTGACCCATTTTTTCTCTCTTCCAAAACACACATTTATAACCAACTCAATCACAATTTCAAAAATAAATAATTATCACGCCTTATAAATGTCTTTTATAACAAAAAATCACAAACGAAAGTCCACAATCTCACAATAACATACCGTGTTAGTTTAAAATTTGTAAGTTCTAAACAACAAGCGAATATAGTCTTAAACTTTTAGACTCTCAGTTGTTTAAGACATTAGATGCTCTATTGGAAGCCAACAAGCCAATAAAACTTTTAACTCATTTTTGTGGCAAGTTACGTCTTGTGTCCATCGAGTTCCTATTAAATATTTCATAATAAAGCATGTTAATAGAAAATAAATATATAATTAAACCATTAAATATTTAAACTATTACTTCAGAAAAGTATAAAATACTTACATCAAATACATAGCCTAAGTCTTGAATTTTTTTAATGCATTTTTGTGGCATTCTTTTAATGCTGGCCTGCCGGGCCAGCCCGACCTGATCCTGAGTGGCCCGTCTAAAAAATGGGCTTCTAAACCGGGATGAATATGAGGTTTTAAGCTAAAATTCTCAGTCCGACCTTCTAAAAATGTCAATCCAAACGGACTAGCCTATGAGGCGTTTCTTCCACGTATCGAGGATCAATTAAGCTTATCTTTTTTTGTCATAATCCATATTTTGTGACTTACCCTGCCTCTGATACTCCCACCCAATATTCTTAGTAGAAAGTGTTAAGTGCCAATTTGATCATACAATTTACATTAATTTTATGGTATTTTAACAATTTAATCAACTCAAATAAGTGAAAAAGTATTTATATATGATTAAAACTTGTTTGATTGGCTAAAAATTACCGTCAAAGTCTTTTGTAGGCTTAATCTAGAGGAAGATCGAAAAATTCTAAGTTTTCAGACTAAACTCGGCCAAGCTCAGTGCAAGGATCACGTTGATCGGATCAAACAACTTTTGATAGGCACACTCATCGCCAAAGCAATGCCCAACACAAGAAGACTCATGCTTAGCTCACTACCTGCGCTCAACGCCTAAATAAGTTATCATGATTCCTATAGTATATGTAAGGATGAGTTAAACTCTTAATGAGATCTATACTTCAATTGGAGTGGAGTACCTAGACTATAGGAGTACTCTGGATAGACTCACCCATGTGAATGTAGAAGTGGGGGCCACTTCCTATGAAATTTAGGGGCATGAATTTTTAGAGCATCCACTATACTAGATAGACGTGCATGACCTTTAACGCATGAGTTTTACATAATACACATTTGAAAAGATTGTGTGGTTTGATGTCAGAGATACCTATAGTAAAATCTCGATCTTACTCACTATGCAAGGGTTCAAGTCACATGACACCTTTATTTACACAAAATCTTATTGAGACCATAGAAATTCCCGGAAATCGTTTTTAATTTCAAGTGGAGGATTCTTGGAATTTGATGATTTTCAACAATAAATTAATGGGCTATAAATGAGGATTTTTGGGGGTGTAAAATGAAAAACTCTAAAGGAGAGTAAAGAATATGACCGTTGGGAATATGGTCATTAGGAATATGACCGTTGGGAATGCAACTCCCATCTGGGCCAGCGGATTAAGATGACCGTTGGAGGCCTCATACTATAAGTAGAGGTCTCCTCCCTTAATATTTCGTTGCACCAATCGAGCAATATTTCCTCGATTTTCTTATTTTTCCCTCATACTCTCAACCAAAGCATTTCCAGCAAGCTTCTCTCCCTTTCTTTCCGTAACACTAAAAATTGACATAGACAACCAAAATGTGGGAATTTCAAGAACTAACACTAGTAATCAGATTGTGGGAAAAGAATTGACACAAGTAGTCATACTATGAGTATTTCGAGAATTCACACTAGTAGCCATATTTTGAGTGTATTCGAGATTGGTTCCTACAATATAGTAAGAATTCTATAACAGAGAAATAGACTGTTTTATCTTGGGGACGACGTGGTTGATAGACTGTTTGAACATTTTGGACAGTACCATGAAATGTCTTAAAGAGAATGACTTGGTCGTGACTCAGCCACTAAGTATTATTTCGTGCTATTTACAATTGTTGCAAGCTATGGTAACAACATGGAGTAATCATCACTAATTGAATTTTTATACTGAATCATGTGTATATGGATAGTAAGTATGAAATTCAATTTCAACTCCTTTTATCATTGTATTACATTTGAACTATATTGTGTCACAATATCGAAAACCCATTTGAAAACAAGCTTAGAATAATAATTTAATTATTAAAAGGCTAGATTTAGCAAGTCCATGTGAATACGACAACCCCTTAACTCTATGCTTGTTTGTGACATTGTTTGATAATTTATATACCAAATTTCTAGTTAGCAGGAAGAAGGCTCATTCCTTTGCTCCTACGAAATATCATCTCACTTTGAATGTCCACATGCGAGTTCAACCTATAACAGCTCATTCATATAGTGTGAGTTTTGGTAGAGTTTGGGAGCTCTATGTTGATGGTGATGGGTAGGTCATGGAGGAGGACTGAGAACGAGATCCTCTGTCATGGACCTTATGAGGCTTAATTAAGGGTGGGAAAAGGTCAGACCATATCGTGGCATAAATAAGCTCGATCCCTTTAATATATTGCAAACTAAGCTTGAGATATTTGATTGTTTAAGATTTTTTCAGGCCTCACTAACCAGCAAATTGGTATAGAAATTATCAAATAGTGTCAGAAACAGGTATAGAGAAAGGGGGTTGATATCCACAAGGAATTGCTAAATATAGTCTTTCAACAAATAAATTACTATTGTGAGTTGGTTTTCAAAGGATTTGGTTTGGTTTATATCGACTAAATATAAATTGATTATGATATATAGTATTGGATTTTAGACGTGAGATTGATTTTCACTATTCATTATCCATGTACATTAGAGTTTATCACACAAATAAATTAGGAAGGACTCTTACACAACCATGGGCCTCAATATCACTAAAAGCTAATGTATTAGTCAATTTAGTCACTTATGCAATAAAACTTTATGTCTAGTAACTTTACACACAAGATTAAGAATTATGACCCATATAACATACTTTTATGTTTAGTAGTGTGTGCATGTGTAGTTGAGTTATGTGTAACAACCTCAATTCTACTAATCACTAGTGCCTTAATCATATTAGTAGCTTGTTAAACTAGTTTTGTCTAACAACTAGATTAAAAAGAATAAGCTATATGAACCGTTAAGCAAACTTCTGTGTCTAGTAGTCTATGTTAATAAGTTTGAGAGTTATTCGATACTCATATGAATCTATGTCTACTAGTCATATTGACACAAGCACACATGTGATAATTAAGCATCAAACCATGTCTAACATTACACTTAAAAGATGAGCTTCTAGTTTGGGCTATGGAACCATAATTTCTTCATGAGTTCAACATCCAAAATATTACAAGGAGAACCGTCATTACCAAATAAGTATTAAGCACAACAAAGACAACTCATAATAATCAATACCTCACAGTTAACATAAAATATTTCCAAATGCGTACATCAAATGAATATTACAACCAATTCAAACAAAAAGACACTTAACTAAGCATTTTCATACAAAACTAAGCAAAGAAAGATAAAAAAAATTACAGCCCTCAGAGAAGAGAAGTGATATCTCCTCAACGAGCATACATCAACTCCATCTACCATTCTCCCTCACCCTTACATCTTGTTTCCAACCTATACTATCCTAAGGGACTAAGAAAATTTGAATGTATTCTAATTTACACATAATTAGTATGAAAACTAAAAAATCAAATTCTTGTTCAGCTTTTTTTATCCCCTTATATCAATATGAATTTTTACATGGGTGTTGAGTACATGTGCAGTATGTTGAGCTCAACCTTTTCGTTTGGCTCGACTCTTCACCTGACCAAGTTGCACTTGGCGCATTATCTTTGCGCAACACTACTACGCTTGGTGTGGGTCCTACACAAGATGCAAGTCAGTTGGTTATGACTTTAGTCAAATTTGGCCTCTTGGCACCAATCCTTGCTTATTTTTGCTTCTTTAAGTCCTGAAACATCTTGGAAACTCAAATCGTAGGATTAATTCTGTAAATCATGAAATTGCCAAGTATGGATGCATAAAGCTAGTATTTAAATTAAAAAATGTGTTAAATTAGCCTTATGAATTAAGGTAATTTTCACACATAACAACTCCTCCAACTTAGAACTTTGTTTGTCCCTAAACAAAGGTAAAACATTAAGGTCCAAATCATGCAACAAATTTAAAAAAAAAACAAGGATTTCCCAAAAGGTAGCCTTGTCAAGGTAATATCAATTTTCGTCACATAACACTATTAGAACAAAGACCAATAATAATGAACTCCAAAAAAAGTATGATACTTGGAATTACTTCATGCAAGCACTAAGTTTTGTGATAGTAAAATATTTTCATACCAAGATCCTAGTAAGCTAAATGAGCAATTCAACACATCTACTAATTTTCTTATACCCAAGTGCATCACTATCAACTTCTTTTGCATTAGTATACCATAATATACTTTTTTTCTTTCATAAAATACCATCATTTATCTTTTGTTTTCCTCTTTTTATGATGTTTTTCTCTTTGGAACTCGATGGTTTAAACACACCTTTCTACACTTTTTTCATTCCACGTTTTCTCATGTTTTCCCCTCTCCCCAACTTAATCGTAGCCATATCATGTACCCAAGCTCTCTTATCCTATTAGAATAGGGAATTGGTAATTATTTGTTATTTTTTACTTCCAAGGTTATAACAAGAACATATAAGGCTCAAATGGACTATCAAAGGATAAAGTATTTCTCGATTAGCTTATTTGACCAAATGGTATGGTTTTTAAGAAACAACACCATTGATCATTTCCATGTATCACTTATGACAAGTAGAGACTCAAACAAATTAACAATGCTAACCAAGTACTAATTCACATAATGTTTAGTGTATATCATATTTCCACAACAAGAATTCCCCCCTCAACAACAAATGTGTCACTTTGTTTAAAGGTTAATTCGATTTTCCTTGCAAGTTTATTTTATTTATTTAATTTTAGAGTGGTGAGTGATGAACAATTTATTTAATTAGTGACTTTACTCCCTTTTCGGGTTCCTTTTAACCATACCATAAAGGTCGGTCTCATTTTATTAAGTTAACCATACCATTTCTTACGAAAGGTTGGTATCAAAGAATAATAAAATGAACAAAAGAATAAAGTTAGCAGTTAACCATATCACTTCTTTCGAATGGTTGATATAAAGAATAAAGCAATACATAAATGTTAGTTGCAGAAAAGTAAATGACATAAAATAAATGTTAGTTGCAGAAAATAAATGATAGAAAGTAAAAGTTAGTTGCGGAAAATAAATGACAGAAAGTAAATATTAGCGGTTATATTTATTTTTCATCACTCTTTTGTTGTCTAAGTGATCGAGGCCGTACCCAATATAAATAATATAACAATTAAGACCTATAGTACTTGGAAGTGACTCCTAGGTTGTTTCTCAAGGATTATCTTTCAAGCAAAGATTCGAACACCTTATACTCACACACACAGGGGGGGTTTGTTGTTGGATTAGTATGACCAATAATCAATTTCAGAAACAGTAAATAAACAGTGTGATAAAAGGGGTAAATCTCTTTGGTTTGTTTGTTCACAACTCAATCATCGGTTTCAAAAGATTAATTTCAGATTCCAACCATTATTTTCCTAATTTGCAGAGTTTCACAACTTAAACATTTAACTAAGTGAAATCAGAATAGTCCTGGAACATGAACAAATTCACACAAACTAAGCGTTCATGCACTAGAGACTAAATCAACTAAGCGGAGATAAACTCACAAACTAGTTTCTAATAATGGGATTAAGCAAACCATATTCAGAAATAGGATAGAGAAAAATAGTAAAGAAATTGAAAATGCATTAATACAAAACCTCAAGAATTGTGATACATTACCAAAGGAATTTAGTCTACAAGTTTAGCCTTCTATGGAAATGAAAGCAAAACCGTAAATGAAGAAGAAATGAAAACCAAAAATGAAGGGCAAAGTAAAACCTAACAGAGCAAAAAGAGGGGAAAACGAAAATGACTTGTGTTTCAAAGTAAGGGAGTTCAAAAGTGGGAGAGTGAAATTCTGGTTCCCTCTTTTACAAAGAGTAAAACCGAAAATGGGACCTCAACATATCCTCCACTTCCATAATGCCCAAAATGCCATTGGTATCAAATATGATCTGAAAATGGTAATAGATTTAATCAGACCAAATAATCCCAAATTAACTCATTTTAGGAATATTAGTCCAACAAAGTCTAAAACACTAAACCATATGAAACAAAGTCAATTAGGCACCAAGAATCATCAATCATGCTAAATTAAGGTTATGAATAGTGTAATATATTATTCATTACTAAGTAACAATCCATTGATCGAATTGCCCTTTTTGCATATTATTCCTATGTACAAAGTTACAAACCATGGATTGGTTTGAACTTATGATTTTAGGAATCTTTAATCAACAAATAAAATTTATAAGTTAACACTTTACTATTTTACACTTGCATCTCTTTCAAGATTCAATTGTAGTATAGTATAAGGTTTTGTCGAAGCACAAGGAATTGCCTAATAGAAATATACTCATACTTTGTATCTTTTATCAAAAGTAAGAAAGTAACACATAAAGTTGTTTTGGTGTTATAAAATGATAAACATGAAAAAGTAAAGAAATTAAGTATTTACAAATTCAAGAGGAGAATATGATTAGAATGATGGAATAATTTCTTGAGCAATATCAATATGAAAATTATACAAGTTATGTGTTATCCTTTGACTGATTCCATACACCATGTCTTAATCCCCCATATAGTGTCCTAGTATGAAAAGATGGTTTTCAAACCTTTTATAATACACTAAATAATAATTAACTACCAATCGTCGGAGTAAGTTGTCACACCATACTTCAGGCTCTATTAACACTTTTTAGCCTTGAACATAAGTTGCTTAAAATAGATGCTTTGATATGGCAAGTGAACTAAGGTGTAGGTTATACTTTTTAGTTCACTTGTCAATACTTTAAGAAGAAGCATTCTTTTGGATTTTTAAATCAAGCTTTAGGTGGTCAATCTAAAATTGCATTAAGAACATCTTAAGGAATCAAAATAACCAAAGAAATAACTTACATAAATGAAGAAGATGAAGAGTACAACAAAGTTACACCATAATCCAATTTTTGGAGTATTAGTCATCCATCCAAAGATTAGATGCTTTTGGTTCCAAATGAGGTTACAAAATCATATTTTTTCACCTCATTTGCCAACTTCATTCCCTCTAAATTTATATGAAATAAAAACCTATAAATAGCCTAAGATCAACTAAAAAGAGAGAAAACTGAAATGGAAAGAAGAAGATAAATTTACAATGTATGTACAATGTGTTAAAGTGAGGAGAGGGGTGTGCCTTTTATAGGCACCATGGGGGTGCCTAGCCACCTTACCTGGCCCACTGGTCTGACCCATGGAAGCTAGCTTGGACAACCTATTATGGGCTAGACTACATGCATGGTGACATCTCCTACTTGTTTATGTCATGCATGAGGTCATAAACTTAGCTCAGAAGCTAGCTTTGGCTGGTTGCTTGGCTTATGATATCATTCATGACATAACCATTCTTCTAGGCCAAGCAACCATTTTTATAGTGGGCCAGGTGCCTGGTTGACCTGGTCCACGCTCAGTTGCCTACTTGAGCAGTCTGCTTGACCTAGTGCACGCTTAACTACCTGCTTGAGCAGCTTGGTTGACCTGGTGCATGCTCAACTGCCTACTTGAGCAGCATGTCTGACCTGGTGCATGCTCAGATGCCTGCTTGAGCAGCCTGATTAACCTGGCCTAGTGCTTGGTGCTTGGCTGGACAACTTTGTGTTTGGTTGGACAACTTTGTACTTGGCTGGACAACTTTGTGAGCAGCTTTACTTTGTCTTTAATTTATTCCAACAAGACCAAGTTGATTAGTCATGCTTAAGTTTAAGCATACTCCTTACCATGCTTAGTTTTAAGCACACATGTGTCATGTACTTTGGCGTGATTTCTTCAAGGTGAAGTAAGCTTTCTTTCTTCAAGCCTAAGCACTCTTTTTGATCCAATTTCCTACGAAACTCAATGAAAACTTGGACAAGAGGTGATAAAAAATTATATTATTCAAACACACAAAATTTATCTAAAAATGTTGAATTAAGTTGGTTTTCACATTTTCGCACAGGATAAGTGCCATGAAAAGTGTATGAAAATTAGGTATTTTTGGCACTTATCAATATCAATCACTTTCACTTACACTAACGTATCACCCATTTCTTAACATCAAACAACTTCAAGCAACATTACACACAAATCAGCTATTCATAACAATCACATCCACAAACATAACATGTAACCATAAACAATAAAAAAATTCACAACTTAGTGTCTTATTCATTTTCATGTTAAGTTATGCTAGAAGATAGAAATACAAAGGCTAACAATCACTTTACTCAAAAGGGACACATTAAAAAATTCAGGAAAACATTAATTTCATTCATTCGTAATTTGGAGTACATGGCGTAAATTTAAACATCTGATAAGTGCCAAAAATACCTAATTTTTACATACTTTTTAGGGCACTTATCCTATGCAAAAATGTGAAAACAAACTTATTTCAACACTTTTTAGATAAATTTTGTAGTTTTTAATAATATAATTTTTTGTCACTTCTTGTCAAAGTTTCCCTTGAATTTTGTAGGAAATTGATTAATCCAAAAGAGAGCCAAGAATTCATGCCAAATTACAAGCCAAAAGTCCAAAGGAAACAAGCTAAGTACGACATGTGTGCTTAAGCTTGTCACAAAAAAAATGACTTAGGCTTGAAGAAATGTACCTTTCTTCACCTTGAAGAAACCCAAGCTAGGTATGCAAAGTAAAGCATAAACTCAAAAACTTACCTAGACTGGAAGAAATCATGCCAAAAGTGCCAAGTAACCAACTAAAATTAACTCAAAAATCATGGATCAAAGGTTGGTTCCTTCACCATGAAGGAACCAAGCAGCTGGGTGTGGACCAGGTGTGAGCTGGGAGGCCAAGCAGGTCAAGAAACCTAGCCACGGAGAAAGCTTGGCCAATTCATCAAGCAACTTGCCTATTCTTTACTTGAAGACCAAGCATATGACCTCATGCATGTCATATGTTCTAAACAGCCAAGTAGGAGGTGTCACCATGCATGTAGCCTAGCCCACAATAGGTTGTCCAAGCTAGCTGGCCAAGATGAGACAAGCTGCTAACTCACCAACTTGGGTGTGCCTAGTCAGGCGCTGAGCGGCCAGAAAGGGGAGCTAAGCGCCCATCAGCTTGCCTATAAAAGGAGAAGCCATTTCTTCACTTTAACACATTGTGCATATGTTGTAAATTCTCACCCTTCTTCCCATTTTGGTTTTCTCTCTTTTTAGAGTGTTCTTAGGCTTTTAGTTCATATAAATTCAAAGGGAATGGAGTTGACAAATGAGGTACAAAAACATGATTTTGTAACCTCATTTGAAATTAAAAGCATCTCATCCTTGGATAGATGGCTCATGCTCCTACATATTGACTTGGATTATGGTGTAAGGTTGTTTTTTTTCTTCATTTGTATCTTGTTTTGATTTCAATACATCCAAGTTATTACTTTTGGTTAAGTTTCAAGTCTTTAGAAAGTGCTTAATACGATTTTAGCTTGATCACCTAAAACTTAATTTCAAGATTCAAAATGCTTCTTTTTAAAGTCCTAACAAATGAACTAAAAAGTAGGAATACACCTTACTTCATGTGCCAAATCAAAGCATCCATTTTAAGCAACTTGTAATCAAGGCTAATCAATGTTTAAGGAGTTTGAAATGAGGCGTGGCAACTTATTTCATCGAGTGACAATTTTCTATTGATTAGTGTATTTTGCAAAATTTTAAAATCACCTTTTCTTGCCGGGGGACTAGGGGAAATTTTATAAATTGATGTTTGGAATTAACCAAAAGTATAACACATAACTTGTTAATGTTCTTCAAAAACATTTGAGTCAATAAATAATTTCATCTTTCAAACCAATTTTCTCTTATTGAATTTGTAAATAGTTAGTTCTTTACTTTTTCATGTTTCTTAGTTGATAAAAACATCAAAACAATTTTATGTATTACTTTACTACTTTTGATAAAAGATACAAAGTATGACTACATTTCTATTAGGCAATTCCTTATGGTTCGACATAACCCTATACTATACTACAATTGAATCTTGAAAGAGATACAAATGTAAAATAGTAAAGTGTTATCAAATAAATTTTATATGTTGACAAAGAAAGAAACCTTGAATCAAAGTACAATTTAATTCATAAATTGTATATTTGTGAAAATGAAAAATACACAATCATAATGAGTGATCTAACTACTAACTTTTACTTTCTGTCATTTATTTTCTGCAACTAACATTTACTTTATGTCATTTAATTTTATGCACCTAACATTTATTTATTGCTTTATTCTTTATTATTTCTACCAACCCTTCTAAAAAAGTGGTAAGGTTAACTTCTAACTTTATTCATTTTGTTCATTTTATTATTTTTTTATACCAACCTTTCGTAAGAAATGGTATGATTAACTTAATAAAATGAGACCGACCTTTGTGGTATGGTTAAAAGGAACCCGAAAATGGAATAAATAAATAAAGTCACTAAATAAATAAATATCACTCATTATCCCTTGTGTTAATTGCTAAATTCATACTATTAAACTAATGTTTGAATTTATTCCACAAAACCGAGATGATATGAAGTTGTTAAAAATTCAATAAAGCTAAGTTTTTGATCAAATGGAATATTCTTGAAATTATTATACCGACATTGGAAATTCTTTCTAACAAAGTCGAAATGGCGAGCAAAAAATAAACCAATAACTAAATAAATCAATCGGAAACATGTTATGTCCCTTTATAGAAAACTCTTCCAACAACATTAGAAATATAAAATTATATTAAACAAAAGATAAGAAAGCAAACAAGAGGGTTATTCGCTTAGGTCCTGAAAGATGTTATCCATGGTTTTCTGAAGCATAAGCCTAACTACTTTATTAAAAGAAAAAAAGTATATATGCACCAACAATGTATAAGTTTTATACATTATTATTGCATAATTCACTATTCATATTTAATTATTATTGACTATTCAAAAAAGTAATACAAATAAATAGTTAATGATATAATGATTATGTATAAATTTTTACATTAAACCCTAATAGACAATTTAACGTGTTTCTAGCGTTAGGCGTGATATAATCTACTAGATTTTAGTTGAGGTAGATTTGGGAATAGTTTGACAAATGATGTTTTTGTTTTACTTTATGGGCCTATATAACGATTCCTAGTTATGGTCGGCCATGTCATGGTCTTTGTATTTATGTTTATATGAGTCATGTATTAATACTTATTAGCTTGTGTTATATGGGATATGTATGATTATGATTATTATTATTAAGCTATAATGAATTTATATTTTTTAATGATTTTTAGTTCTAAATAAAAATACATGAATATTTTTTTGTAGTTAAACCATTTTAACTTCTTATGAAAAAAACACACCTCTATTTTTGAAGTTAATAATTTTTAATTTCATTCGCAAAGATGCAATTTTATTTTTCTTAAAGTTAATTGATATAATATTTTTGGGGCATTTATCTCATGTAACATTTATACTCAATTTATTAAGTAGTAAGAGGTGTTATAATGGTAGTAACAATAGTGATGAGGATGTGATAATAGGTATAGTGATAACAACAATAAAGTGATGGTAGGGTGATGAAGATAACAATAATAACAATGAAGTAGTGGTAGGGTGACCACAATAACAACGATGAGAGGTAAATGGGAAAATGTTTTCTTTTCTATGTCATCTTTCTCTTCAAAGTAAAAATACATTAATAAACAATATCATATCCTATTAACTTACATTATAACATAATAAAATATACTATTCTGGCTGTATTGACCATTATAACATAATAATGGATACTATTATGACTCTTACCACTAAGAGATTATGCTACTATTAATCTATAAAACAAGTTGCAAAGTTTAGAAAACATTAACCACAAAATCAAAGTTAATAATAACTATTCAAAACAAAATAAAATTCATCAAATCTTTAGAAATTAGAAATCGTTCTTATAAAAATTTGACCCAAATTCAAAATCTCATTACTATGTCAAAAGAAAATAAAGTTCATAATTGTCAATAAATATATCCTTAATTATCTATAATTTATATTT
This sequence comes from Lupinus angustifolius, assembly GCF_001865875.1. Taxonomy (NCBI): domain Eukaryota; kingdom Viridiplantae; phylum Streptophyta; class Magnoliopsida; order Fabales; family Fabaceae; genus Lupinus; species Lupinus angustifolius. The sequence goes on from NC_032021.1 coordinate 15,512,833, forward strand.
CTCATAGATAAAAAATAGGATAATAATAAAATAGAGTGAAAAGACAAGAACAAAAATCCCAAAAATATAGCTACCCTAATTCCTACCACACGTGCCTCACTATCCCTTCTTCTCTCACTTCCTCAATATCTAAAAGCCTCAATCAACTCTTTTCTTCTTTGGGGTTTCAACTTTCTGTGTTCTTAACCACTTCACAAGGTGACAAAGCTAGAAGGTACTGTTTCTTGTTTTCATTTCCCTTCTTTGTGTTTTCAAAAGTCTTACTTTTTATTTGTTTCTTGGGTTTTTAGCTATGATGTCTAATTTTCATGTGTTAACTGAATATGCTGCAAAATGGATTTTTATTGTTAACTGAAGAACTGCAAAATAATTGAAAAGTTGAAATTGTTTGGTGACCCAGTTGGAGCTTGACCCTTTTTTTTATGCTTCATATTGAGTGTTGTTTCTTCATTTGTGTCTCTTTCTTATTCTTGTTCTTTATTTTTTGTAAATATTAATTTTTATTACTATCTTCATTGTTGCCTTTCTTTTGTAAAATGTTTTATATGCTTGAGTGAATGGAAAAACTGGAAATTTTATCCAATGTGTATTTTTGTGGTATTATAATTTCCAAATATGAAGTTTGAACTCTTAATTATTCATTTCATAAAAAATTTTCATTCTTTAATTTTTGTATTGAGTTCCTTTAACGTTCCTAATAGCCCCCCAGCTGCTTTATGAAAAGTGGTTCTGATATGGTTGACTAATCAGTTCATAACTTCCTTTAGTTTAATTGGGAGCACATTTTCTGTCCCACAAAATGTAAACACTTAATTATTAAAATTTTAATTTAAATATATTTTTTCAACCAATCACACCAAGTCGTACATTTAGTGGCAAACAAAAGATGTGCTCCCTGTTTAATTAACATCAACTTTTTTCACCTCATAACTTCTTTCTTTTTAGTGAAGGCATATGTGCATAAAAGTTTTACTGTATTTCTGAAGGTTAATGTTTTAATCTAAATTAGCTTCTTTACATTACTTTTGACTCTTTTGAGTTCATTTAGTTTCACTAAGATGTATTTCCCATTATTTAAGTTTCTTAACCATGAATGCTGTTCTAACTTTGTTTAATCTTCAGCTATGAAGAACAGAAACCTCTCCATCTTGAGGTTTCGAAGTGTTGGACCTGCTTCTGACACTGACACTTCTCCGACACTTGTACAACATGTGTCCGACACTGTTCACCAGGTGTCAAATTAAGAAAATACTTTTTGTTGGCTCGGACATGTGCCAAACATGGCTAGGACACAACTTTGAAACCAAGCTGATATCCCAAATGGCTTGATATTTGAAAAATAAAAAAATCCTTTTAAAAAAAGTTCAGCTTAATATTAGATAGAGTAGATACCTTTTATTTTTTTGTTTTACATGAATAGATCGAATGTGGAGGATACATTGTGCGTTCTTGTTTTGGAATCTTTTTTGTTCAGAACTAAAATGCTTACATCGTAAAATGACACTTCTTAGTATTTTTGTGTGAGACACATTATCATAGGGAACATGTAAAGCTTAACAGGTTGTTTATTTAGATCTTTTGTAATGTTCCTCATATTTAATTTAATTTGACTTGCTCATTGTCCCAGTCCTATGTACTGGTGTCATATATTTCGGATATTGTTCGTGTCTGAGTGTTTGTGTCTAGTGTCTGTACTTCATAGATTTTCAGTAATTTTATTTCTCAAAATCTCTTTATGCCCATTGTATGGTACTTTTGTGGTGAATCATGGATTTCCCAAGTTGGATATACTATGCATGACTAAACATCAATGTAAAATAATGTAAACCCGCTCTGGATATGTTTATAGTTATAGTGATAGTGAAATATGAAAGTGTCGAAGAACCTAAGTAGGGACCAATGACTGCTTAAAATTCTTTATCTTTGCATGCTAACCCCCTTTAGAAGTCAGCATGCTTTACACCAAATAGTAGCCATTAGCCTGATCAGAATAAGTATGAAAAAAAGCTGGCAGATAGGATTAGAACCCAAAAAGATTAGAGTAGTGGAACCGAGTATAGCAAAACCTGCAAAACCAGATACACATGTAATGATTGTGCAAAAGAGATAGAGTTAGAATCCAAAAGGAATAGACACATGGAACAGAATTGAGACAGATTTATCGAATCACTTAGACACATAGAACACAATGAAGCGAAACTATGTAGAATACAAAAGAACAGAACAAAGAATGAGCCATGAACATGTTGAGTATATTCAAGTGCGGAGTCTCAAATTGGATATTAGGGGATGAACGGAAGAATTTATAAGTGGAAAAGACCCATGAAACCATTGCCTTAAGATTTTGGTTCTTATGTGGTGTCTTACTTGTGATGGCTCTTCACTCTTCCCATGGTCATCGACAGTGGGAGTTGGAGTCTTCCCAGTTGCGGACCGGTCTAAGAAGTGGTATCAGAGCCGATGGTTTGGCCAAGACATCTTGGACTTTAGGGGGAGTGGGCCAGTAAGTGTATGGTTCTCACACTTGAGGGGGAGATTGTTGGTTATATTCAAGTTTGAAATCTCAAATTAGATATGAAGGATGAGCGAAAGATTTTATGAGTGGAAAAGACCATTGAGCCAGTGCCTCAAGGTTTTGGCTCAAGACGTGGTGTCTCACTTATAAGTGGGCCTTCACTCTCCCATGGCCTAGTAACAATTAGTCTCCTAATGGTTGGAGGCTCTCTGGTTGTAGAGGGGCTCAACAGAAGGAACCAAGGACGTAGAACAGAAAAGAGAACATAGGGGAAAAACAAAGATTAAGGGACTTATAAAAAGTGAGTAGAATACTACCTGAATGGAGAGCCATAAGTTTCTCCTGGCAACCACATAGAACAAAAGTCGGGTCAGAAAATGTAGGTAGACTGGGCCAAATTTGGGGCTCTACAACATCATTTAAGGAATAACTCCAGATGAAATTAAAAATTTAGATGCTTATTTCAGCTTATGCAAATAGTACTTGTTACACTAAGGCTGCCATAATGCATATATCATTGCCACAGGTGCAACTTAGGGGGTGAAGAGAGATCCTTGAAGATGGCAGCATTCTTCTTAAACTAAATGAATCAATGGATGAAATACAGTAGAAACTTCAGCTATGTTTTCACCTAATCATTCAAAACAAACCAACACAAATTCCACTTAAATTAATTAGGGGGACATGCCCAATGCTCACCAGAAATCCTTAAATGGTTGCTCTGTGGGGATATCTGCCTTAAAATTATATTATTTCTTATAATCTTACCAAGCTTAAATTAATTATAGATATACTTGTCATCAAATTTGGTTAGGTGTTTTGGTCATGTATCCAAAATTTCTCTTCCATATCACTTGTTGGCCTATAATATCTTATTTTCATGCAATATTTGCATACATGACATCTTAAGCTTCTAGACTTCAACTTGATTCTGAATTGTGTTTTTAATTCCATACTTATAAACAGTAAAAAAACTAGAACTTCTTCACACCAAATTTTTTTTCCCGCATGCTATTCACTATTTTATCTTTTTCTCCGTACATCTCTTGGGCCATACATTTATTTTTCTCTCTGTAAAAGCCACTTTTACGCTTCAATGTTTCTCTCTTTTCAGGGATGGAGGCCATTGGTTCTGTGGATGAACTCTTGGATTTCTCATTAGACGTAGGTGAGGTAGATGATGACGACGACAAAAACAGGAAAGCCTTTCCTAAACTTGACCTGAAATGCAGTGATCCACCATCCTTAAGCCCATTGGACCTGGGTGATCCTAGCCCTCCATTTTCTGTAAGTTTGATGTTCCATTTCAACTTTTTTAGAGAGTTTTGAGCTCTTGAGGAAATTGAATATATTGTTTTTAATTGATTTATGACTTGTTAAAGGTTTCTATGATTACGAAAACAGAGACAATAGAAAAAGTAGTTTTGAATCATTATGTTTAGTTTGAATCAGGTAAAGTTAGGATTTGAGTTGGACTGACTTGGGTGAGTCAATTGCAGCAGACATTTAGAGCAATCAGATATATAGATTATCTGAGTGAGCATAAAATGTTTCTAGCGTTCAAACATTACTGCACTTGTGACTAATTGCACGATTCTGATGTCTGAGTCGACTAGGAAAACCCTTCTTTTGTCATGTACAGAATGATACGAAGATTAATGTTCCCCCATTTTTGTGTTCCAGGAGTTTGCAGAAGAAGAGCTTGAATGGCTATCCAACAAAGATGCGTTTCCTGAGGTTGAAACATTTGTTGACTTACCCTCTATTCAACCCAACTTATCAAAGCACGAGACAGGTTCAATGCTTGAATACAGCACAAGCAGTAGCAACAGTAATAACAGCCCTAACAGCATTAGCCTCTTAAGCGGGTATGATAACCTGAACGTCCCTGTCCGTCCACGGAGTAAGTCTCGCAGTCGCAGCAGGCATCTCGCTAGCAATTCTGGCATATCCTCCCAGCAATCTTGGTGGAGACAACCAATTAATGAAAGTGCCAAACTAGAAGTGATAACAATGTCAACCATTGGGAGGAAATGTCAGCACTGTGGAGCTGAAAAAACTCCGCAATGGCGTGCAGGCCCCCTTGGGCCAAAAACTCTTTGTAATGCATGCGGGGTTAGATATAAGTCCGGGCGTCTTGTGCCTGAGTACCGCCCTGCAAGTAGCCCATCTTTTCGCAGCGACTTGCATTCAAATTCTCATAGGAAGGTAATGGAGATGAGGAAGCAGAAGCAAATTGGAATGACTTGAAAGCCATGGACAATGGCCAAAGTGGTAGTGAACTGTGCTTTTAGCATGTATCATGTTAGGACTTAGAATATTTGTTTTTCTTTTTTGGATTTGATTAATTCTAATTTAATTTTACACCCATTTTTCTATGGGATGGGTTTAGATGGAAATTGAACTTAGGGAGGCCTTGTATCATTTGTCTTTGATATATGCTGAAGACAAGAAGCCAACTTGGGATTTTCAATTTTTGTTTTTAAATATTTGGCTGTTTTGTTTGTAACATGTACTCTGACTGGGATTAGGGAAAAGGTGAGTTGTTGAAATGATGGTTGTGGCCCCTTTATTAGAGACAAACTGTTATGCTTATCTGAACTAATTCTAAATTGATAGGCAATGATGTGATTGATTGTTGAGGAGTTGTGACAACATTCAGGTTGTATTCAAGGAGTTATAACATCATCCATGTATTTGAAGAACTTTGTATCTTTTTGATGTCTTTGATGTAAAGACATGTATGTACTTTATTATTTGATCCCCTTCTTAGGGTCTTCTTGACAGTTGGATTTTATGGCTCCCCAACCTTCCCTTTCTTTCCATTCCCCTCTAAAATCCAACTCCTAAACTAACTCCATATAGAAGTTTAGTCATTTTGGGATGTGGCTCTCCAAGTCGTGGTCAGATTGATGTATGACAATTAGTCGGTGCTTTCCCTTGTAAGGCTGGCGATCTTAAATGATCAGAAAACTAATTTGTCTTTGTATAATTAGGATTGCACACTAAGTTGAAAGGCCAATAACCAAAGTTAGTAAAATCCTTGAGCTGTAAAAATTAAAACATATGGCTGATGTATTTTAAGCATTTCATTTGCTTCTTCAGTTTCTACTATAAATAGGATCTGTCATACTTATTATTATAAGATTATTCAAATGAAGTTAACTAGAGGTGTCGAGTTCAAAAGGATGAATTTGATGATTTATCAAATGAATTTAACAAGAAGTGTCGAGTTCAGTTTGGCTATGTTCAAATGAAAAGAACATTTCAACGTTTTTGCCCCTACAATATAAAAAAGGAAATGTTGTAGTGTATCAGTCCCACAATGTCAAAATGAAAACGTAGAAAAGAACATTTTTGCATTATGATCTCGCAATATCAGAAGGGTGAACGTTCTGCCAACTCAATCCAGCAGCATCAAAATAAAAATGGACTATTCTGGGTTCTTGGTCTGGCAACATACAAGAGAAAATAAAATTCTAAGATCTCCATCTAGTAATATCAATATAGTGAACACTTTAGCATCATGATCCAACAGCCTCAAAAGAAAAATGACCATTCTTGCGTTTTCATCTTGCAATGTCCGAAAAGCTAGGTTAGGTTAGACCCTGCTAACCAGCAAATAGGTCTACGAATACATTTTCGATATCACAAACAAGTATAAAAAATATTTTTTATGGTATCCACATAGACTTGTTAAGATTATAGTCTTTCAAATAAATTTTACTGTTTTAAGGTGAAATAAATGGGTTGTTTATTTGTTTGACACAAATGATTCAAATTGTAATATAAAGATAAAGGTCGATAGGGTTGAACTTCAAACTCACTCTCAGTATCATATCCATTCAATAACGATTTTATCCATACAACAACATCAAGATTACTAACACCTAATATCTTAGTTAGTTAGTAACTTATGTAAGAAAGCCTTATGTCTAACAATTTTAAATCCATAAGAATAAAAAATATGACTTGCAAAATCATGCCCCAATGTTTAGTGATTCATGCATGCAAGCCGAGTAAAAATGCAACACCTCAAATGTATCAGTTGTCAATGTCTTGGTCTATACTAGCACTTTATCAAAAATAATTTTATGTTTAGTAATTACAATGATAAAATTCAGTTTTATGAACTTTCAAGCATATCTCTATATCTGGTAACATATGCTATTCAATTTGAGAGTTGTAAAATCACGATATTAGTTCTATGTCTAGATACCAAAAAGTGAAGTGCATGGAATGACAAATGATACAAATTTATGTATAGCAAATGTACTACTTGTTGAGTTATGCAAGTTTAGAATAATGCAAGTAAGCAACTAAGCAACTTATTCAATAATCATGCAAAGAGTTGATCAAACTAAAGACAAACAATAAATAAATACAAAACTGAAATGGAATCAATCTTCATGGATTAATTTTTGAATCAAAGTGTACACATTAAATTCACAATTCATTCAACCTCAACAACGGAGTACTTAGGTACTCATTTCCACACAACGTAAGTAAAATAGGAATAATAAGCCCATGAGATGGTAGGATCACACACAATTAAGCAAAAATTAATACTTAAGATAGTTACAATTAGTTTCGATGAACAAAGTGAGGTAAACTGTCTAAAGCTTAACAAAATAACAATTATAATTCGAAAAGGTAAAGGTGCGTGTCTTGGGTTCGATTTTGAAGCCTTTAAATAGTTTTCTGATGTTGGGCTCTCTGCTGACTGTTGGCTCCAACTTGCTAGGCACGATTCTTGAACGCACCAGGTTGCGCTGAGCATGACTTACTGCACTAAGCGGACCACCCACTATGCTCACCGTGATAAGGCACGCTTAGCGTATCCGAGACATAGAGTTTTGGTCGGATTCTTTTAATTTAGATGCTCAGCATAGGATGTGCACTGAGCGTGGCTTTTCTTCTAATGAGTATGGCTTTTCTTCTAATGAGTATGGCTTTTCTTCTAAGGAGCGTGGCTATGGTGCTGAGCTCAACTATCAAATTCTATCCTTTTCACTGAGCGTGATCTTGGTGCTGAGCTTGGCCAAGTTTTACCCATAAACTTATAACTTTTTGCTCTTTTGTTTGGATTAAGCTTGCAAAATCACTTAGCGATAATACTTAGTCAATCAAATAAGTTCTTAATTATATATAAGATTATTTTCAATTATTTGGATTGATTAAGTTGTTAAAGTGCCGAAAAGTTAGTGTAAAATATAGATGAAATTGACACTTAGCAAACTCTCCCAACTTCGAACCTTGTTTGTCCCCAAACAAGTGACAAGTCGATTTTTTCAAAAACATGTTTGGGTTTTTCAAGTATGACTTACACATTAAGTTCATGATATGCACTTAGGAACATGTAAATCACATGAGTAAGCAAGTATACTAAGAGTTTTCAGACCTAATCCAAGCATAATATCTAATTCATGCAAGTCATTCCTAGCTACATATTGAATTGTGAACTTCATCATTTGAATAATTCATATGTCAATAAGTTAGGAAATGTGAACTCTCAAGTGTTTGAAGTGTTTAAGTGTATATCTCTCACGGGCATTCAATAATCAAACAACAAATAAGTTCTGGTATTATTTCAAGATTAATCAAGAATGATAGATAATATAGATCACTAAGGTCTTTCAAAGGTTGTAATGTGGTTGGGCTACAAGAGACTTGACTTTTCTTGATAACAAGTTTTTGTTCTAATACTCTAAGAGAGCATATTTGAACTTTTCACTACTATCAACTGCTTTGTTTCCATATTTCTTTACTTTACCCCATCATTCATCTTTCTATTTGTACTCTTTCTTTTGTAGAGATATTTTTTTTGCTTTATAAGATGAATGATAGTAAACCATTTTTATTTTTCCATTTTCTCATATATCAATCTCCTTTCTCCGCAACTTCTTTATGATTATGACATTTAGCTTTCTTAACTTTGTACTTGTTATGATATTATTCAAAGGGAGTGTTGGTTTTGTTCATCAAAAGTATGGTAAATGTTGCATGGATAGATGAGATTGTTGGTTGTTGAAGGATGAGGAGAGTGAGTAAAAAAGGTTTCAGTGAGTGGGGAAATTGAGAGTTTGTAAAGATAGAAGCTTTTGGGGAGTTGGAATGGAAGTGAATAAATGGAATTGAGTGAAAAGATTGTGAGGTTAAGGATTGAGAAGATGTATGGTAGAATGGAACAACATAGCTTTCATTTTTATTACAAGGTGTTTGAATAGTTTTTTTTTTCTTTCGAATCCCAATACCATTTCTGTCTTTCATTTCTGTCTTCCCTTTCTCGTTCCTTTTCTTTCTCTCCCTTCTTTTTACATTACCCTCATTCTAATATTACCTCCATGTGATTTATCTTTTTTTCTTCCTTTTTAATGCTTCCCTATCTCCTCTTTTTCTTTTCTTTCCATATTTTCTTCTTGTAATCATGTTTCCCTCTTTTTTAATACCCCATGAAGTGATGGAAACCAAAGGGATAAACAAAATTATCTCTAAACATCCACACACCTTTTGGCTTTTTGTAATCTATGAAGCACGGATACTGATACGTGTGTCGAATACGATACGTATCTGATACGTTGACACACATTTTTTCCAAAATAGAGGATACGATACGTTCAGAGATACGTGTATAAAATAATAAAAATACATAAAATATGATAAAATTATAAGTGTAAATCAAAATATCCAAAGTAAAAAAATATAATGGAAATTTAAAATCATTGCCCTCCATAACAAATCTATCTTATCTTATTTTAATGAAAACGAATCTATCCTAAAATCATTGCCCTCCATAACAAATATATCTTATCATATTTTAATGAAAACGAATCTATCTTATCATGTTTTATTGGAAACGAATCTATCTTATCATGTTGTATTGGAAACGAATCTATATATCCTATACTTTGCTGAAAATGAATCCATATATCCTATATTTTATTGAAAACGAATCAGATACGTGTCTTAATATTTATTTATTTTATTTTATTTTTTTAATTTTTGGATACTCTATAGATACGTATCATTCGCGAATCTGAACGTATCCGTGTCGGATACGGGTCGGACACCGACACGTGAAGGTGTTTGACGAATCCGTGCTTCATAGTTTGTAACAACTTGTAAGTAACGTAAGATTTGTGAATTTATCATCTTCCATCTTTATGAATTAATTGCAATGAAACTACCAATAACCAAGATGTTTTTTTAATTGATGATAAAATACTAAATAGTTGAAGATGATAACATTGGTCCCCATACATAAAAAATGCACATTTTTCAATTTTACTATTTTTTATAGAAATAGGCCGGACAAAATTGGGTGTTGATAGCCATGAAACCAAGAGTGAGGAGAGTAGACTTGAGTTTCTGAAACCATTGTGTTGGAGCTTGTTTGGGACCATAAATTGCTTTGTGTAACTTTCACACCAAGGATTTGTCATTATGTTGAAAGCCAAAGGGTTGTTGTATATACACTTCTTCATCAAGAATTCCATTAAGAAAAACATTGTTAATATGAAGTTACTCAAGAGGCTACTGATATGAGACAACAAAAGTCAAAAGAATCGTAATGGTGATAGGTTTATCAATTGGAGAGAATGTTTCAATGTAATCAAAGCCAATTTTTTGATGGAAAACTTTGGCAACTAACCTACCCTTGTACTTGAGAACTAAACCAAAGTTTTCTTTGACTCTAAACACCCATTTATAACTAATAACCTGTTTATCAGAAGAAAATGGAACAATAGACTTAAGTACCTAATGCTAGAAAGGCACCATGCTCATCTTGCATGGCTTGTATCCAAACTGGATAAGCTGTAGCAGCCTTAGCATTGACTGGTTCACAATGAGTGAGTAAAACTGTAGGCAAAATAGTTTTGAAAATGCCAGACTTGGACCTAGTTTGCATTGGATGGGTAGACTGGACAAGAGGACCCTATGAAGAAGAATGACAAGAATATTGACGGGGACAGGATCAGAAGGATTAGAAGTTAGAGTGGACACAATTGAAGGAGGAGAGGAAGAATAATCAACACTAGAACCAGATAAAGGAGAAATAGGAAGAGAGGTGGGTGGAGAAAACAAGCAAAGAGGATGAGTATGAGACTTAGGAGTTATAGAAGAGGAAGAGACATAAATATCATTCTCAACAAAGCAAGGGTTGATATGGAAAAGGAATGAATGCTCATTAAAAATAACAACCTTGGAAACATAATTTTTTCCATCTTTTAACAAACACTTGTAGCCTTTGAGCTAAAAGGGTTAAACTTGTTTCAACAATATGTCTATGTGTTCTCTCCACTATACCTTGTTGATGGTGAGTGTGGAGGCAAGAAAGCCTATGTTGAATACCCAAAGACCTAAGGTAAATGGTGAATGGTCTAAATTCATCACAAAAATCACTTTGGACAACCTTAATGGTTGTACTAAATTGGTTCTTAACTAAAGTAACAAAAATTTGAAATATGGATAAAGTTTAATATTTTTGTTTCATTAGGAACAACCAAGTAAATTTAGAGTATGCATCAATTGTAGTAAAATAATATCTAAAATCAGAATAGGAATACATGGGCGTAGGACCCCATAAATCCACAAACATAAGTTCAAAGGGATTGTGATAAGTATTAGTAGAAATATGAGCATGTAATCTTTGAGCTTTACCTAAGCAACAAGCTTGACAAAAATCAGAAATAGTTTTATTGCGATAAAGAACTTTACATTGTTTCAAGACATTATAGATAAAGGCCTCATTGGGATGGCCAAGTCTACAATGCCACAAGTGAAAAGAGTTAGACAAAATAGGAGAACTAACAGTATGTATAGAAAACTAATTGAAATCAGAAGCTAAGGAACAATCCATAGCTGAGAGTAATATCATGAAACACATACAATCCATCTTTAGTTAGATATCCTTTCAAGATAAGCTCATTAGAAGTCTGAGATTTGACAAAAAAAATCATTAGCATGAAATTCAAAATAACAATTATTATCTTTGGCAAACTAAGAAACACTAATGAGGTTTTTAGTAATGTGAGGAACATACAAAAGATTGTTTAGAGAAAATGAAAAAGAGGAATTAGAATATGTGAAACGAGATTTTCTAGTGGAGTGAATAAGAATATCATGACCATTACCCATGAAGATGTGTCCAAGACCAAAGTGCTCTTGAGGTTTGTGAGTGAGACCAACATCAGAAGTAAAATGGTTGGTGGCTCCCGAGTCTGGATACCAGGTTGAAGGCTTCTATGTTGAGGGAAGAATGTTGGCGGTTATAACATGTGGAGTGTTTTGTGAATGCGGAGGATAATTGTCACGAGAGAAAGGGAAGGCATAGTGAGAAGATACTGGGCCAAGCCCAAGTAAAGATGAAAGAGGAGGTGGCCCAAATGTGTATTGAGAAGTTGTGGGAGTAAAATGAGAAGAAGGAATGTGTAATGAAGGAGGAGAGTAGTATGGATCAGCATATGAAGAAGTAAGTGGGCCTCATGCCTCATTGGCGCATTAGAAAAATTAAAGGGTTGGTGATGCCTTAGCCCATTCTAGGAATTTGAGTGAGGACACATGGGTACACCAGATCCATGAAGAGTGTATGATAGACAGTTATACCCATAGGGAGCATTGTAGCAAATGGCAATTTCATGCCCAAGACGGTTTCCGAACTCATAGTATAACGATGGAAGATGGTGATATCTTCTTCTTCCTCTTAGACGATCGCCACGACGTCCACCTCTAAAACCACGACAGCTACCAATAGTGAAATTAGGTCACAAAGAAGAATAAAAACATGAATCAGTAAAAGTTGACAACGACAGAAGTCATTTAACCGTATTAGGGCACAACGACACCGATAACGAAGGAGCAACAACAATATTCGCCGAAAGCGCATTAGAAAGTAATTTCGATTTGTTCTTCTCCATTCATGCTTCAAAAGTGAGAAGAAATGATTCCAAACTATGCAAAGTAGGTGCATCATCCTTTGTTTCAATGGAGGTGACAACCAGTTGAAAATCCTCGTTTAATCCGTCTAGAACATAATCAATGTGTTCTGAGGTGGAAATAAGAGCTCTAATGAACACAAGAGCATCAACGAGGTTCTTGATTTCGAGAATATACTCAGAAGTCGATAGAGAACCCTAAGTAATGGAACAAAGTTGAAAACGAAGTTGACAACTTCTGGCTTTCGTCTATTAGCTACAGAAATTGTGAAGCTCCTCCCATAACTGCCACGAGTTTTGACAACCAACAATACAAGGTTGTATACTGATGAGCAATATATTACACACTATTCAAAACCTTAATTTACAATGATTGATGATTTTTGGTGCCTAATTAACTTTGTTTCACGCAGTTTAGTGTTTTAGACTTTATTGGACTAATATTCCTAAAATGAGTTAATTTTGGATTATTTGGCCTGATTAAATCTATTAATATTTTCATATCATATTTGACACCGAGAGCATTTTGGGCATTATAGAAGTGAAGGATATGTGTTGAAGCGAATATTGTATTTTAAATTTAAGAGTTTTTATTTGTAAATTCATTTTTAGTTTTGGACCCATTGTTTTAAGCTCATTTTCGTTTCGTGCATTTTGGAGGGGTTAAATTCGGATTCCCCATTCCATTCACTCACACTTTTACATTCCATCACTTTTGAAAAGAAGGCATTTTCGTTTTCTCTCTTTTGTTCTGCTATGGTTTCATTTTTCTTCTTCATTTTCGGTTTTGCTTCCATTTCCATGGAAGACTAAACTTCTAGACTAAATTCCTTTGGTAATGTATCACAACTCTTGAGGTTTTGTTATTAATGCATTTTCGGTTTCTTCACTATTGGTTTCTCTACTCTATTTCAGAATGTAGTTTT